>NW_027256898.1:8592887-8687887 GCF_029215685.1 Pituophis catenifer annectens | reverse complement strand
TCGTACAGACCTGCAAAGCAGTGGTGGGTTTCAAATTTTTTTACTACCAGTTCTATGGGTGTGGCTTGGTGGGCGTGGTGTGTCTTGGTGGGCGTGGCAGGGAAGGATACTGTAAAATCTCCATTCTCTCCCCACTCCAGGGGAAGGATACTACAAAATCCCCATTTCCTCCCGATCAGGAGGCAGAGAATAGATGGGGGCCGGGGCCAGTCAGAATTTTTACTACCGGTTCTCGAACTACTCAAAATTTCCGCTACCGGTTCTCCAGAACTGGTCAGAACCTGCTGAAACCCCACCTCCGCTGCAAAGGTCATCAAACTGCAAGGACGGCCCGTAAACCTTTCTCACCTGTGTCGTTAACTGCAAACGGTCCCTAAACGAGGCAGTTGCTAAACGAGGACTACCACCCGTAGTAAATTCTACCCCGGTATTTCCCCCCACCCACCCACTGGGTAGAAAAAAATAAACAAGAACTTCCCTCAATGAAACACTTTGCATCTGTTTTGATAAAAAAAGGAACCCATGGAAAAAAAATCTTTCCCATCCATCCTTGGGGGTAACCTGGTCGGGATGACCTCTGACCTCACTTTATGATTTATTTTCTTGGGGCTGAGAAGAGCCGGTCAAACTTGAAACAGGGGCGAGATGAAAGCAGAGAGCGGCCCTTCAGAAGAACTTCTGCACACACCTCCGCTCAGCACAGCTCTGGTATTTTAAAATGCACCCCGCGTTGTCCTAGAATGAAATTTCATTCTGGTTTCTTTCCCCCTCCTCCATTTTATTACATGGGAAAAGGGCTGTGGGAGAAAGTGGAGGAGGGGGAGGGGGCAGCTGTCAGTAAAACTGTCTCTGCAAATTTATTTGCCTAAGCCAAGGTTTTATTACAAAGAAAATACACACTCTCCGGAAAAAAAAAAAAAATACACACAAGGAAAAGAACACACACACAGAGAGAGAGAAGGAATTATCTGGGTTGTAAATTACACACACTTTGGAGTGGAACACAACACTGCAAGTTTTCAAGGACACAACCGATCGTTCAGGGATCCCACTGTTGATTTTGGGGCGGCTATTATTGTCAGGTTTCGATGTCGTCTCAATTAAAATAAATTGCATTTCCAAACAAATAGTCTTTGATGAAATCTTTCATTTATTTAGCACGACAATCTGTCCCCGTTTATGGCGTAGCCAACACTGACTTCCTGACCCCAAACCTTCCCTTTCCGTTCCCCAATTCTCTGCGTCTCATTGGCCATCTTCCAAATCACTCTCCCCATATCTACTACTTAAGCTCCCAGGAATGTCCCCCCTCCCATCTCATCTCCTAGGGGATATTATCTTCAGGGAAAATAAGTAGGTGAAAAGTCACGCATCCTCTTGCCAGCTGCCCCCTCTTCTTCTTATGTCAGCACTAGAGTAAATGCAGGTTGAAGTGCTGACAATTATTATTATTATTATTGTTATTATTATTATTATTATTATTATTATTATTATTATTATTATTATTATTATATATATACTGTATTCAATAAACATGAAACTCAGCCAACTGAACATTCAAAAATGCATCACAAATACCATTGACTGGTGTTAATGGTTGATATGAGTTGCTGCCAGCATCCTAGGTATCAACCAAGTAAGTACCTTCTTAATAATTATATTATTAATAATTAATAATTATTATCTCTTTTATTCATGAAACATGAAACTCAGTCAACTGAACATTGAAAAATGCGTCACAAATACCACTGACTGGTGTTAATGGTTGATATGGGTTTCAGCGTCCTAAGTATCAACCAAGTACCTTCTTAATAATTATATTCTTAATAATTCTTAATAATAATAATTATTATCTCTTTTATTCATTAAACATGAAACTCAGTCAACTGAACATTGAAAAATGTGTCACAAATACCACTGACTGGTGTTAATGGTTGATATGGGTTGCTGAGAGCGTCCTAGGTATCAACCAAGTACCTTCCTAATAATTATATTATTATTAATTATTAATTATTATTATTATCTCTTTTATTCATGAAACATGAAACTCAGTCAACTGAACATTGAAAAATGTGTCACAAATACCACTGACTGGTGTTAATGGTTGATATGGGTTGCTGAGAACGTCCTAGGTATCAACCAAGTACCTTCCTAATAATTATATTATTATTATTATTATTATTTTAATTTTTTTTTTTAATTTGATTTATATGCCGCCCTTCTCCGGAGACTCAGGGCGGCTTACAATGCGCTAAGCAATAGCCTTCATCCTTTTGTATATTTATACAAAGTCAGCTTATTGCCCCCACAAACTGGGTCCTCATTTCACCTACCTTAGAAAGGATGGAAGGCTGAGTCAACCTTGAGCCTTGGAGAGATTCGAACCTGCAGAAATTGCAGGCAGCTGTGTTAATAACAGGGTGCATTAAACCACTGTACTACCAAGGCTCTTCTATTATTAATTATTAATTATTAATTATTATTATTATCTCTTTTATTCATGAAACATGAAACTCAGTCAACTGAGCATTTAAAAATGCATCACAAATACCACTGACTGGTGCTAATGGTTGATACGGGTTGCTGCCAGCGTCCTAGGGATCAACCAAGTACCTTTCTAATAATTATATTATTAATAATTATTATTATTATCTCTTTTATTCATGAAACATGAAACTCCGTCAACTGAACATTCAAAAATGCGTCACAAATACCACTGACTGGTGCTAATGGTTGATACAGGTTGCTGCCAGCATCCTAGGGATCAACCAAGTACCTTCTTAAGATGTACGATGTTCCAAGTAGCGCAGTTTTTTGCAGTTCCGCTGGTGTGATTGCAGGAAGCTGCAATTTGTTGATGTATCTTATAAAATTCTTGGACATGGTACCAAGCGCCCCGATGACAATGGGTATCACTGTTACTGTTATTATTTCTTTAGCCTGGGCAGAGAAAATACCTAAATCCCTTCCTCCCTATGTGACCGCCCCTGTACTAGAAATTACATAGAGGACAGGAAGATTTGACTAGCTCCTAGGACTGATATTAGGGCTATAATCCTAATAGTACTGTTATTTAATGCTTGGCTTCCCTCCAAGTTTTATTTAATTTATATATATTTGGTTCACTAAATATTCATTCTGCGCTTATAAAACAGGAATCCACGTATTGATAAATTCATCCACTTGTTAGTTTTGCCCATGCCATTAAGCTGGACATAAGAAGTGTTACAAATGACAGAATAACACAGTTGGAAGGGATCTTGGAGGCCTTCTAGTCTAACCCCATATACCCATTTTGGAGAATCCAATCTCCCTGATTTAGAGAAGGTTCTCGTGGAAGAATCCATAACTTTTAAACAGCTGGCTGAGGAGGGATGGACAACTGGTGTGAAATCCACTTCAAGTTGCCAGTTTCCAATGAGCACCAACTACAAGGTTATTTAAAGGTGGAAAATAAACTTGAGAGAAAGTGTTATCTATCCATGTTTAGAAACAGAAAGGAGGATGGTGGCGTATATATCATATGGGAGTGTGACGGATGGATAGCTAGAAGCAGTGTAGCGTAAGTAAAGGTAAAGGTAAAAGGTTCCCCTTGCACATATGTGCTAGTCATTCCTGACTCTAGGGGGCGGTGCTCATCTCCGTTTCAAAGCCGAAGAGCCAGCGCTGTCCGAAGATGTCTCCGTGGTCATGTGGCCGGCATAACTCAACACCAAAGGCGCACGGAACGCTGTTCCCTTCCCATCAAAGATGGTCCCTATTTTTCTCCTTGCATTTTTTACATGCTTTCGAACTGCTAGGTTGGCAGAAGCTGGGACAAGTAACAGGAGCTCACCCCATTACGCGGCACTAGGGATTCGAACCACTGAACTGCCGACCTTTCGATTGACAAGCTCAGCGTCTTAGCCACTGAGCCACCACGTCCCTCTCAGTGTAGCATAGTGGATAAAAATACTGCAATACAACTGGATTCTAGAATTTTCTTTGGGCCAGATCTCTCTCAGATCTAACTTGAGATGTTGAAGAACATCTACCTACTGACCTGCACTGGGCCAACACGGCAAATGAAGATTCATAACACAATCAGTGAAGACATTTTCATCCTAGGTGGGTCAACACCACGGGTGAAATTCAGCAGGTTCTGACAGGTTCTGGAGAACCGGTAGCAGAGATTTTGAGTAGATCAGAGAACCGGCAAATACCACCTCTGGCTGGCCCCAGAGTGAGATGAGAATGGAGATTTTGCAATATTCTTCCCCCAGGAGTGGGGAGGGAATGGGGATTTTTGCAGTATCCTTCCCCCAGGAGTGGGGAGGGAATGGGGATTTTGCAATATCCTTCCCCCAGGAGTGGGGAGGGAATGGGGATTTTGCAGTATCCTTTCCCTAGAGTGGGGTGGGAATGGAGATTTTGAAGTATCCTCCCCCCAGGAGTGGGGAGGGAATGGAGATTTTGCAGTATCCTTCCCCCAGGACTGGGGAGGGAATGGGGATTTTGCAATATCCTTCCCCCAGGAATGGGGAGGGAATGGGGATTTTGCAGTATCCTTCCCCCAGGAGTGGGGAGGGAATGGAGATTTTGCAGTATCCTTCCCCTGGAGTGGGGAGGGAATGGAGATTTTGCAGTATCCTTCCGCTGCCACGCACATAAAGTCACGCCCACCAAGCCACACCATACCTACCAAGCCATGCCCACAGAACTGGTAATAAAAAAAGTTGGATTTCACCACTGGTCAACACCATCTAATGATAATGATAAGAACGAAAAGAAAAGAAGAGGTGGAACTGAACGCAACTCAAAAGCTTGGCCTAGCCGGAAGACGCCAGATGTTAGCTAAAGCTCTTCTGGAGTATATAAATTAAGATGCATCAAAGTGTCTGACCTGGTTGAGGTAAACGGAAATCAATTCCACCTCCAACTTTGCTACTCCCGACAACTCGAGCAATTGAGGTCGACCTGAGACAAGATACGGGCTTCTGGGTTTGATCCCCTTCTGCTTTTCGATGCTTCCAAGTCACAGTCGGAGAAACACATTGCAACGAGGCCTCTAGAAGCATCTTAGCCCAGCTGGAGGACGAGAGGGCAATTTCCACCCAGCTGGCACAAACCAAACAGATCAAAACTCCGTTCCCCCAGCAGCTTCCCAGGGGTTTCTCCTCCACCACCTCCCCCCCTCCTCTCAATGTTCCCCAAAACCACTTACAGACTGAAGATGGCTATAATAAACTTGATATCCCACTTAACGGTCCAATTCTTCCACCCGCCGCTAAAAACAGCCAGTAAATGAAAGAAAACGGCTCTGGCCGGTTTGCTTCAAACAGTTTAACCTGTTCAAGGAAGATCTCTTTAGGAAGTTTGGCAAGATTGATGAAAGTCATCTAGAAATGGGACAGATTACGTGTGGGTGATTTATTTATTGGAGTTCTACGCCCCCAAATCGATGAAGCCCCCTTGACAGCTTGCATAAATCAATCATCAGAACATCCGCCGGCAGGAAAAAAAAAAAAAAGAGAGATACAAGAGATACAACTTCCACATTGCAGAAGCGCAGATAATAAAATGCACACGGGAGGCACGTTAACAATAAAATCTCCACGTCTGGGCTTCGACCTCAGTGGGATGAAGCCAGCGTGAGAGATGAGCCAAAGAAGAGGTCAAACTGATTGATAAAGTTGTCAAGCCTTCTTTAGTTTAACCGCAGAATGCAAAGTTCATAACCGTTATGGATTCTCTAGGTTCATAGAAAAATGAAGAATGATCTTTTGCTCCGTTTCAAGGCAGGATATGTCTACAGGCCATTAGCTAGGGATGATTTACAGATTTCCAGAGTTGGAAGGGACCTTGTAGGTCATCTAGTCCAACCCTCCGTCCAAGCAGGAGATCCTATGTTAGGAAATGAGTATTACCTACCTTATTGGCTTGGCAATATATAAGCCATCAATATAGCTTTAAGATTGCTGTATTGCATCATACTGTGTCCTGATTGGTTAGCTCTGCAGCCAATCTCCTTAAGAGGGAGCTAGAAACATGGTTTGTTTCTCTTTGCTGTTCTTGTTCACTGATATCTCTGTTTGCTACTGCTTGCAAATCCAGAAGAACTGTTTATTGTGAATGACTACGACGACTGGTAAGAAGACTTTGTTATTGGATTATCCCTGGACTGTCGTTTTGCTATCTCCTGCTTTATATGTGTATGACTTGTACTGTTTTTTGGACTGTGCCTTACTATTTCATGAAAGTAAACACAAGTCAGTGCATCTGTGCATTGACTGTGTTTATTCGTATCTACTCTCAATCGCTTTCATGTGCACACCCTTGCTATTCAAGGGTTACTCTGCGAATTCTTTAACACCCTACACCAGGAAGGGAGAAGGAGGGGGGGGAAGTAGATCGCCAGGCTCCAGTCAAAACAAAATGCTTTCTTGTGGGAACCAAGGTCATTGAAACAGGCAGCCGTTGAAAGTGGAGAAGAGCATGCCTTCCATCTTCATTGGACAATGTGACTGGTGACACTTGGGAGTGGGGGGGGGGAGTTTGATTCTTTTAATTAGGTGAAAATCGCAGGAACTGTCAGAGTTGGCTTTCACCGGCTATGCCTTAGGGCCAGGGTACTTACGAGACCGCCTGCTGCTACCGGTAACCTCCCACTGGCCAATACGCTCTCAGTGAGAGGGCCTCCTCAGGGTGCCGTCAGGCGGCCCCCAGGGGGAGCGCCTTCTCTGTGGGGGCACCCGCCCTGTGGAATGAGCTACCTCCTGGAATACGACTGATCCTGGACCTCCGGACCTTCCGTAAGGCCCTGAAGACTTATTTATTCCAGCAAGCCGGCCTAGCCTAAAGGGTTTTTAATGGGATTTTTTTAATTTTATAGACTTGGGGTTTTAAATTGGGAGGCCGATTGATTTAATCTCTTTTAATTATCTTAACTTTTGTACTGTATGTATTTTAATTTTGGCTGTTCACCGCCCTGAGTCCCTTTTGGGAGAAGGGCGGTATACAAATTAAATTAATAAATTAATTAATTAATAAAATGCCGATATGATGTATCCGATAAACATATCCCTTGAGGAATCTACCTACCTCGGAGTTATGCTTTTAATGGGTGCATTACTTGGAACGCTGACACTTTTTCCTTCCTTCCTTCCTTCCTTCCTTCCTTCTTTCATTCCTTCATTCCTTCCTTTCCTCCTTCCTTTCCTCCTTCCTTCCTTTCCTCCTTCCTTCCTTCTTTCATTCCTTCCTTCCTTTTCCTCCTTCCTTCCTTCCTTCCTTCCTTCCTCAACTCTGAAGCGTACCTGGCTGAAGCCATCTTGTGCTGCCTCATAGTTGTCACGAAGCCAGAAAAGGAGAAGGGAGGGTGTGTGTGTGAAGTAGAAAGCCAGGCTCCAGTCAAAACAAAATGTTTTCTTTCTTTCTTTCTTTCTTTCTTTCTTCCTTCCTTCCTTCCTTTCTTTCTTTCTTTCTTTCTTTCTTTCTTTCTTTCTTTCTTTCTTCTTCCTTCCTTCCTTCCTTCCTTCCTTCCTTCCTTCTCTATCTATCTCTCTTTCTTTCTTCTTTCCTTATCTCTCTCTCTTTCTTTTTCTTTCTCTTTCTTTCTTTCTTCCTTCTCTATCTAT
Organism: Pituophis catenifer annectens; assembly: GCF_029215685.1. NCBI lineage: Eukaryota > Metazoa > Chordata > Lepidosauria > Squamata > Colubridae > Pituophis > Pituophis catenifer. The sequence goes on along the minus strand of NW_027256898.1, from coordinate 8,680,271 downwards.
CTATCTATCTATCTATCTATCTATCTATCTATCTCTCTTTTGTTCTTCTTTCCTTATCTCTCTCTTTCTTTCTTTCTTTCTTTCTTTCTTTCTTTCTTTCTTTCTTTCTTTCTTTCTTTCTCTTTCTTTTTTCCTTCCCTTTCCTTCCTTTTTTCCTCCCTCCCTTTTAACCAGCCGTGCTTCATCTGACACTTTCTCCACACTCAACAAGTTATTTGGGCCTCTGTCCTTGTCCTTTGATTCTGTCAGACACCCACTGCGGAGAGCTGACAGGGAAGTGACAACAGTCTATACATAAACCATCCCATCTCTCTCTTTTTTTTAAAAAAAAAAAAAAACAACCCATTCACCCATGCATCATGATTTTCACCACCACCAGCACCAGAATGCCAAGTGGATTTGCTAGGATCTACGCGCTCTCTCTCTTTCCCCCAAGGCGTCATCATGGACATCCGGATTAAGCGTTTTAAGAGACACACACACACACAAACACAACGTTGCTCTGAAAGACACAAGAGTGGCTGAGGTGATCATCCTTCTCCGGTCTCTATCTTAAACCAATCCAAACATTATTTGGAGAAGACTGACAAGAACCCATCCCCGAACACCGCCTGGCAGTCAAGGAGACATGACGAAAAGGCTTTAATTTCACAACATATAGACTAGTGATGGCTACACTTTTTCTCGTCGTGTGAGGAAAGGACGCGTGTGCTGGCACCCATAATGCAATGCGTGGCCCCTTATGCATGCACGCATGCCTCCCACGCCCCACATGCATGCCACACTCCATGCTCCCTGTTTTGGGCCTAGCAGGCCTCCCTGCAGCCTCCTGGGCCCAAACCCAGGCTGCGGGGTGGGGCCACACCGCGCCATCCTGCGCTCCACCCCCGCTCCTGCAAATGCGACCCCTGCCCTCCTGCGCATCCCCCCCATGCATGCTCACATTGCCTGTATCCTCACGATTTATATTGATATTGATTGTTTCCTGATTACTTATTTGTACCCTATGACTATCATTAAGAGTTGTATCTTATGATCCTTGACAAATGTATCTTTTCTTTTTGTGTACACTGAGAGCGTATGCACCAGAGACAAATTCCTTGTGTGTCCAATCACACTTGGCCAATACAGGATTCTATTCTATTCTATTCTATTCTATTTCCTAATTCTAATTCTATTCTATTCCCTATTCTATTTTATTCTATTCTATTCTATTCCTAATTCTAATTCTATTCTATTCTATTCCTTATTCTATTCTATTCTATTCTATTCTATTCTATTCTATTCCTAATTCTAATTCTATTCTATTCCATATTTTCTATTCTATTCTATTCTATTCTATTCTATTCTATTCTATTCTATTCTATTCTATTCTTAATTCTATTCTATTCTATTCTATTCTATTCTATTCTATTCTATCCTATCCTATCCCTTATTCTATTCTAGTGTATCCTATCCTATCCTATCCTATCCTATCCTATCCTATCCTATCCTATCCTATCCTATCCTATCCTATCCTAGTGTATTCTATTCTACTCTACCCTACCCTACCCCTTATTTTATTCTATTCTACTCTACTCTACCCTACCCTTTATTCTATTCTATTCTATTCTATTCTATTCTATTCTATTCTATTCTATTCTATTCTATTCTATTCTATTCTATTCTTAATTCTATTCTATTCTATCCTATCCTATCCTATCCTATCCTATCCCTTATTCTATTCTAGTGTATCCTATCCTATCCTATCCTATCCTATCCTATCCTATCCTATCCTATCCTATCCTATCCTATCCTATCCTATCCTATTCTAGTGTATTCTATTCTACTCTACCCTACCCTACCCCTTATTTTATTCTATTCTACTCTACTCTACTCTACCCTACCCTTTATTCTATTCTATTCTATTCTATTCTATTCTATTCTATTCTATTCTATTCTATTCTATTCTATTCTATTCTATTCTACTCTATTCTACTCTACTCTACCCTACCCTATCCCTTATTCTATCCCTTATCCTATCCTATCCTATCCTATCCTATCCTATCCTATCCTATCCTATCCTATCCTATCCTATCCTATCCTATCCTATCCTATCCTATCCCCTATTCTATTCTATTCTATTCTATTCTATTCTATTCTATTCTATTCTATTCTATTCTATTCTATTCTACTCTACCCTACCCTACCCTATCCCTTATTCTATTCTATTCTATTCTATTCTATTCTATTCTATTCTATTCTATTCTATTCTATTCTATTCTATTCTATTCTATCCGTTCACTTGACAAGCACGCTTCCCCAGATGAATTGGCGAGGCGCGTTCCCTTAGACATCGGAGCCAGCGCGCCTTTAGGCTGTTGCCATGGAAAACGCAGACTGAAAAGCGGAGAAGGACCAAAGCTCCCTTCCCTCTTCTACTACCACCTCCCTGCTGGCACTGGCAAATAGACTGACGCTGGGCCCCGAGAATAAACACAACATCCAATTTGCCTGACCAGGAGCCAGCTGTTCCCATTCTGTGGTAGAAATAATTAAGAATACGTTCAGCTCCTTCCGATCCGCGGGCTTCGCCTGCAAGAGACGGTTGGGTAGCGTCTCGAAGACCTACACCGTGTCACGCTGCCACGGCGCATAATCACATCTCTATCTATAAATATCTTTCTACTTATTGATCTACAGTCTGACAGCGGAGAAACAAAGCCAGCACGTAAGGAGAGAAGACAGCACTGCCTGGTCTTAATTTTAGGAGAAAGATTGCAAAGGTAGAAACAGATTCTCGAGGAGGAAAAGAAGGAAGCTTTTCTGAGGCTGATAAAATGATGCATACCTCTCCTCCACTGTATTCCTTGCTGGTCTCACATTCATTGTATGAACTTTATAAGGGATCTCCGGGGTCCTTTTGTGATCTCAGAATTACAGAATAACAGGGACTTGGATACAGGAGTTCCTTGCAGTTCCTTCCAAATCAAATCCTATCTTATTCAGGTCCCCAACTCTAATGGACATCAATAGCAGAAAGAATGATTGGAGGGCTGGAGGCTAAAACATGTGAAAAACGGTTACAGGAATTGGGTACGTCTAGCCTAATCAAAAGAAGAAATAGGGGAGACATGATAGCAGGGTGCCAGTATTTCAAATGGAATAACAGAGTTGGAAGGGACCTTGGAGGTCTTCTACTCTAACCCCCTGCTTAGACAGGAAACCCTACACCACTTCAGACAAATGGTTATCCAACATCTTCTTAAAAACTTCCAGTGTTGGAGCATTCACAACTTCTGGAGACAAGTTGTTCTACGGATGAATTGTTCTAACTGTCAGGAAATTTCTCCTTAGTTCTAAGTTGCTTCTCTCCTTGATTAGTTTTCATCTGTTGCTTCTTGTCCTGCCTTCGGGTGCTTTGGAGAATAGCTTGACTCCCTCTTCTTTGGGGCAGCCCCTGAGAGATTGGAAGACTGCTATCATGTCTCCCCTAGTCCTTCTTTTCATCAAACTAGACATACCCAGTTCCTGCAACCGTTCTTCATATGTTTTAGCTTCCAGTCCCCTAATCATCTTTGTTGCTCTTCTCTGCACTCTTTCTAGAGTCTCCACATCTTTTTTACACTGTGGCTACCAAAACTGGATGCAGGATTCCAAGTGTGGCCTTATAAAATGCTATTAACACTTCACGTGATCTTGATTCTATCCCTCTGTTGATGCAGCCTAGAACTGTGTTGGCTTTTTTGGCAGCTGCTGCACACGGCTGGCTCCTATTTAAATGGCTGTCCACTAGGATCCCTCTCACAGTGACTACTATTGAGCGAGGTGCCACATATACTGTACCTGTGCATTTTGGTTTTCTTGCCTAAATGTAGAACCTTACTTTTTTCACCCTTGAATTTCATTTTGTTAGCTAGCACCCAAAGTTCAAGTCTGTCAAGATCCTTCTGTATCTTAAGCCTACCTCCATCAACCTCCTGGATGCACGGCTGTCTTTAGAAGAGTATATGATGGCCGTGGCCAGGGGGGCTTTTTATCAGGTTCGCCTGATACGCCAGTTGCGTCCCTTTCTAGATCGGGACTCCCTACGCATGGTCACTCAGGCACTTGTCACCTTCCACCTGGACTACTGCAATGTTCTGTACATGGGGCTCCCCCTGGGGTGCACCCGGAGGCTCTAGCTGGTCCAGAACGCGGCCACGCGGGGGATTATGGGAGCAGCGGGGCGCTCCCATGTGACACCTCTCCTGCGCGAGCTGCACTGGCTCCTGGTGGTCTTCCAGGTGCGCTTCAAGTTGTTGGTGACCACCTTTAAAGCGCTCCATGGCTTAGGACCAGGGTATTTACGAGACCGCCTTCTGCCACCAATAGCCTCCAACCGGCCAGTACGCTCGCACAGAAAGGGCCTCCTCAGGGTGCCGTCCGCCAGACAATGTCGGCTGGCAACCCCCAGGGGGAGAGCCTTCTCTGTGGCGGTGCCCGCCCTCTGGAACAACCTCCCCCCAGAGATACGTACAATACCAGACCTCCGGACTTTTCGTCGGGCCCTGAAAACTTATTTATTTCACCTAGCCGGGCTGGCTTGATCCCACTGTTTTTTGGTTAAATTTAATTGATTTTAATTGGGTTGTTTTAAATTGCGGCCAAAATATTTAATTATTTTTAAACTGTTTTAAAATTTTGTATGTTCTGTTTTATTCTGGCTGTTTACCGCCCTGAGTCCTGCTGGAGAAGGGCGGTATACAAATTAAAACAAATAAAATAAATAAATAAATAAATAAATAAATGTATAACCGATTTACAAAACCTTAATAAGGCCAGAGACCTGAAATACTGCATCCAATTTTGGTCACTACGTTACAAAAAAGGATGTTGAGGCTTTGGGAAAAGTGCAAAGAAGAGCAACTAAGATGATTAAGGGCCTGGAGACTAAAACATATTGCAGGATTTGGGTACTAGAGAAAAGAAGGACTGGGTATGTGTGTGTGTGTGTGTGATAGCAATATGTTCCAATATTTAAGAGGCTGCCACAAAGAAGAGGAGGTCAATTTATTTTCCAAAGCACCAGAGGGAGAGACAAGAAACAATGAATGGAAACTAATCAAGGAGAGAAGCAACCTGGAATTGAGGAGAAACTTCCTAACATTGAGAACAATTAACCAGTGGATCATTCCGAGGGATGCCCTAATTAAATCATGAGTCTTGAGCCAAGCTTTAAAAGGGGCCTGGATAGCTCAACAGATAGAACTCTGTAATTTAACACCAGCTGTCTGCAATTAAAGTAAGATCGAATCTTGCCAGGCTCAAGGTTGACTCAGCCTTCCATCCTTTCAAAGGTAGGTGAAATGAGGACCCAGATTGTGGGGGCAATAAGCTGACTTTGTATAAATATACAAAAGTATGAAGGCTATTGCTTAACGCACTGTAAGCCGCCCTGAGTCTTCGGAGAAGGGCGGCATATAAATCAAATTAAAAAAAAAAAGAAAAAAAAAAGAAATCCAGTAATTTATTAGGAGCTTCATGTCGGCATGTTCCCAAGTGAAGCCAGCTCTGACCCTATGTAATTTACACTCCAATTATGACCCTGTTTTTCCCCCTCCCCCCAGGGTGTATCATCAATCACATTTGCCAACGGAGCAATTTTGGGGGTTGTAGAGATCACTCCCCTCGGCTGCTGTAGGTAACCCTGGGATATAGCCTTGAGAGAGATAAGCATGGAATGTGCATCTGTCTTTGGCTGCTGTGCCGTTTCATCGGTTTCCCCCTTGGCCTATGGCAACTCGTGAGCAGGCTAGGGATGCTTTGCGAGTTGACAATAGTCACTTGTCTCAAATGGTATAGGGTCCCCTTGCTTGAGCAGGGGGTTGGGCTAGAAGACCTCCAAGGTCCCTCCCAAGTCTGTTATTCTGTTAAAGAGTCAGAAGACCCACCACTGGGTCTTCTTGGCCAACTGTGGGCCAGACAAACCAGACTCACCCGATATCAGATGATTTTTTCCCCCCTTCCAGATCTATTCCGATCAATGGATTGTATCATCTCCAGCCAAAGTGGTGATGACCACACAATTCATTTCAAGCAGGACCATCCTGTTGTGGTCCGCCAGCAGCCTGCAGAGCTGGCAGCGGAGTCGGACAGTGAGGAGGCTGGGGAGGACAATGGGCCAGTCCTGGAGTCGGGGGAAGGCCCGGACGAGGGCTCTGCATCGGAGGCAGAGATGGGCCATCTGGGAGCGATGTGCGGACTCTGGAGCCTCCAGAGGCAGACAGCAGAGAGGCAGAGGAACAGGAGAAGCCAGTGTCTCTTGAACTTTGTGGGGGTTTTGCCAAGAAAAGCCTTTGGCCGGTTGCCAAAGTCATCAAAGGTTGGTGATAAGGCCCGACGGACCGGTTATAAAGAATTTTGTTTTGGACTAAAGCTGAGAATGAATTAATTCTCAGCCGTTTTGATAAAAATAAGTTTGTTGAGGACTGAATTGTGTTTGGTAATCACTACTTGGGCCTTGGTCACAACACATCCCTTCTTTCTCCTTCTTCTCTGTAGCCTCTGGACTTTCCCTACAAGTCTCTGAGCAGGGTTTTAATGTCTCATTTTCTTAATGGGCAACAGCAGTCTGGTGCCCTGCAGGAATTCCAGCTTGTCAGAGTTGATCAGGACATATCCAAGAGTGAGGCAGCATCTGTAATTCATCAACCCTGTGCATCTCGCCTGATGTTTTCCGCTCACCGGAGCAAAGCTGTTTCCTTCACATGCAGGTTGACAACTGCCGTAGCAAGAAGGAACATCACTGCCGTCAGGGACGGTGGCTAATTAGCTGACGAGATCTCCCTGCACCCTGCTTTACATAAATATCCAACCAAGAGATACTGTATTCAACACCTCTTCTTCCCCTTCAAGTTGTGTGACTCCTACCAGGAGCCGACCATCCAAAAAGCGGATTCCATATGGTTACGATTATGACTTCTGCTTGTTCGAAAGACGAGAAGGATGCTGAGGTTTCATCTCAGGCAGGATGGTTGCCAGACCTGAAGAAGCTGCGCCAAGAAACACCAAAATTAATTGAGGTGCTGGAGGAGGAGTTGTTGTGGTCCGCCAGCAGACTGCAGAGCTGGCAGCGGAGTCGGACAGTGAGGAGGCTGGGGAGGAAGATGGGCCAGTCCTGGAGTCTGGGAAAGGCCCGGACAAGGGCTCTGCGTCGGAGGCAGAGATGGGGTCAGGGCCATCTGGGAGTGATGCACGGACTCCAGAGCCCCCAGAGTCGGACAGTAGAGAGGAAGAGGAATAGGGGGAGCCTGTTCCGAGTACACGCATGGGCAGAGCTGCCAGAAGGCAAGAGCAGCTAAAGCAAAAGGGACGACTCGGGAGTAAGGCCAGGAGATGATTGGCCCTCCCATAGGGCTTAAAAGAGGAGCAAAGGCACATGGGCCTTTTGCAGGAAAGCAACGTTGCTAACTCTGTTTCCAGTTGGCATCTCTTGTTTGTTTCTGAACTTTGTGGGGCTTTGCCAAGTAAAGCCTTTGGCAGGGTGTCAAAGAAGATAAAAGTTGGTGATTATCCCGAAGGATTTCTTCCGAAGGACTTTTGTTGCAACTAATTGGGACTCAGTTGGGAACGAACGTAATTCTCAGCTGTTACAATAAAATAGGTTTATTTGGGACTACTTGTGTCTTGTAATGACTCAGTAAGCCTAGTTCATAACAGTAGTTGGGAAAGGTTTTAGAGATAGAGACTGATAAAATTATAGGCAGTTATCCAACTGGAACAGTAACAATCATGGAAGCTGAATGGTGGACAAAGGGACAAGAGGGAAGAAGGAGAGATAAGATGATCTGCCTAATGACCTGCTGGGTGGGCATGGGTAAATGGTCATGTGACTGGGTGGGCGTAGCCAACTCAATGTCACTCCCATCGAGGGATGCCTTGCTGGCCTCTACTTGCCCCTCCCCTCCCAACCACTCTTTGCCTGCCCGCCTGGGCTCCTTAGGGCCCCAACAGGAAGCAGTTGTTGGAGCTAAGCAGAGTTAGCAAAACAACTCATCTCAAATTGGATCTGACCGAGGAGGAGGCTCAGCAGAAGCACCTCACTGAGGACTATGAGCATAGGCTTCCCAAGCAGAGGGACGACCTGTGGGAGTGCAAGGCCAGGTACCATTGCCTGGAGGCTCACTGGGCTGAGATGGTCAGCCAGTTCTAGCCCATAATGCAGTCCCACTGGAACCAGGCCCTCCGGCTCTTCGCCACCAGCGGCGCTTCCCTCCAGCCTTTGCCCAAAGCCCCACACCAGGAGGCTGAAGCAGACCCCAAGTCGGAATTTCTGCCCCCCTCCAACTCGCACAAAAAGACTCTCTGAAGCAACACAAACTTATCATTGCATGTATCCAGCCCAGGGGCCGTAGTTTGAGGACCCCTGATTTAGTGCAATATAAAAAATGCAAATAATTTTTCTGCGGACCATAAAAATTTTCTCACGGACCACCAGTTGTCCACGGACCACCAGTTGGTGACCTCTGTTCTAGTCCATGCTCAAGATTGCTTAAAGGCAGAAGACGGGAGAGCTAAACCTTAATCCCTATTTGGCTTTTTGTAGATTAAAGCATTGGATAGAAAACTGCCTTCCCCCCTCCCACCCGCCCCCAATGTCAAAGTTTGCCTTGATCTTGGGGGGAAAAAAATCTGGATTCAACAGAATAAAAGAATTGGAAGGGACCTTGGAGGTCTTCTAGTCCAACCTCCTGCTCAAACAGGAAACTGACACCATTCTGGACATGTGTCTGTCCAGTCTCTTCTTAGATACCTCCAGTGATGAAGCACCCACAACTTCTGGAGGCAAGTTGTTCCACTGATTCGTTGTTTTAACCGCCAGGAAATTCCTCCTTAGTTTTAAGCTGGATCACTCCTTGATTAGTTTATTTATTTATTTATTTATTTATTTATTTATTTATTTATTTATTTATTTATTTATTTATTTATTATATTTCTATACCGCCTTTCTCCCGTAGGACTCAAGGCGGTGTACAGTCAAGAAAAATATAGATATACAAACATCATAAAATTGCTAATTCAAATTATTATTATAACATAGTTTGGCCCAATTAAATAGAACCTAAAATTAGATAACATTTTAAAAACATTTTAAAAAAGTTTCCATCCATTGCTTCTTGTCCTGCCTTCTGGTGCTTTGGATTTAACCAGCATTGTGCGATATGGACAATACTGAACCAAATTCGCAGAGGCCATGATAGAAGTGCAAATGCCCTCCATAAGTGGGGCTAAATGCCATCAGCAAATTGTGGGGCCGAAAAATAAAACTACCCAACTATCCAACACTGGAGAGTTTTCTTTTCTTTTCTTTTATTTAAATTTGTATACCGCCCTTCTCCTAGTGGACTCAGGGCGGTGCACAGCCAAGTAAAAAACATCCAATACAAAATTTAAAAATTTAAAAGAATTATACCCTTTGGCCAAAAATTAAGAACCTTTTGAAGAAGATGTTGGATAAGCATTTGTCTGAAGTGGTGTAGGGTTTCCTGCCTAGGCAGGGGGTTGGACTAGAAGACCTCTAAGTTCCCTTCCAACTCCTTAATTATGTTGTGTTGTGTTAATGACAGAGTTGTCAAAATAGGGCCTATGACGGGGACTTTGCTGATTTCCAGGCAGCGACAAACGAAGCCAAATAATTATCTCTGTCATTTAAGACATATGCTTATAATATTTTTAGATTTTCATATTTTGTCTTTTTATCTCTCGCGTTTTTACTGAAATGTGATGTGAATGTGCCACACCAAGGTTTCCCAATCCAAGTCGGCAGCGTGAAGATATGTGGACTTCAATACCCAGAATTCCCGTGCCACATGATAAATAAATAAAATGAGCTTAATGTAATATTATTTCATATTATTACGAATATAAAGGCAAGCTTCAATCCATCCATCAATCAGTCAAAATAGAACTGGAAGGGACACCTTGGAGGTCTTTTAGTTTAACCCAGGGGTCGGCAACCTTAAACACTCAAAGAGCCACAAAGCTCCTAACCGGAAGCACCCGTTCAATTTTGGAGCCGACCGGAAGTCCGGTTCCCCCATCATAGTCTCCTCCTAGCGTGGCGTCCTTTTTCCTCTGCTGACCGGAAGTCCGATTCCCCCACCATAGAGTTTCCTCCTAGCGCGGCATCCTTTTTCCTCTGCTGACCGGAAGTCCGATTCCCCCACCATAGAGTTTCCTCCTAGCGCGGCGTCCTTTTTCCTCTGCTGACCGGAAGTCCGATTCCCCCACCATAGAGTTTCCTCCTAGCGCGGCATCCTTTTTCCTCTGCTGACCGGAAGTCCGATTCCCCCACCATAGAGTTTCCTCCTAGCGCGGCATCCTTTTTCCTCTGCTGACCGGAAGTCCAATTCCCCCACCATAGAGTTTCCTCCTAGCGTGGCGTCCTTTTTCCTCTGCTGACCGGAAGTCCGATTCCCCCACCATAGAGTTTCCTCCTAGCGTGGCATCCTTTTTCCTCTGCTGACCGGAAGTCCGATTCCCCCACCATAGAGTTTCCTCCTAGCGCGGCATCCTTTTTCCTCTACCTGTCCTAACCGAAAGCCCTATCAATTGTGGAGCCGACCAGCAACAGGGAACCGCAGCAGAGGGATGAAAGAGCCACACTTGGCTCCAGAGCCGCAGGTTGCTGACAACTGATCTAACTGTCTGTTCTAGCAGGACATCCTATACCAGTGATGGTTAAACTTTTTGGTTTTTTGGCCCAAAGCGAATGCACGCGTGCGTGCCCGGACCTCCAAAATGCAATGCGAACGCCCACTGCACATGCAAACGCCCACGCGCATCCCCCACACATGTGCCCCGCTCACCCACGCATGCGTCCCAGCCTCCCTGCGTCCCGTTTTGGCTTCCAGGTTGGTGCAGACTTTCCAGGCCCAAAACGGGGCACGGGGAGGGGGCACGCACGTGAACCCCCAAATTGCAATGCGAGCACCCCGTGCATGCGCCCCTGTGCATGCACACATATGTCCCCCGCCCCCTGAACATGTGCCCCACCCCGGCGCATGCAAGGCAGAGACCAAAGACCAGCTGGCCGGCAGGAGGCGCGCCGCATACGTAGCAGAGCTGGGCTGGGGAGATGGCTGGCATGCCAGGCGACATGGCTCCACATGCCACTTCGGGCACGCGTGCCATAGGTTCGCCATCACGGTCCTATGCCATTTCACATAAATGGCTGTCCAGCCTTTTCTTAAAATCCTCCAGTGATGAGCACCCACAACGTCTGGTGGCAAGCTGTTCCACTGGTTAATTTTTCTGACTGTCAGGAACTTTCTCCTTAATTCCGATTAATTCTCTCCTTGATTAGTTTCCATCCATTGTTCGTGGTCTTGCCCTCTGGTGCTTTGGAGAATAAGTTGAAAACAAGGATGTCCTGGTCTGGAGGGGAAAATCCGTAAGTTGCGTTCCCTAGAAGTCTTTTATTTCATTCTCTCCCAAACCCTGAGCCCGTTCAGATTCAAACCATGGAAAATCTCTAATTCTTGGTTTGTTATAAAGCAAGACTCCGCAGGGAATCTGAAATGCCAAGTTTAATTTGGAAATTGTGTGGGAGTGCGTTGAACAACTGCAAAAGACAGCAAGGTTTCTCCCAAGCTGGCCAATGCAGGATCATGGGGGAAAAAAAGAAGAGGGATTTAGTTGATGCTTTTGCTGATATTTGATACAGGAGTTCCTTGCAGTTTCTTCAAAATCAAATCCTATCCAATTCAGGTCCCCAACTCTAATGGACATCAATAGCAGAAAGAATGATTGGAGGGCTGGAGGCTAAAACATGTGAAAAACGGTTACAGGAATTGGGTACGTCTAGCCTAATCAAAAGAAGAAATAGGGGAGACATGATAGCAGGGTGCCAGTATTTTGAATGGAATAACAGAGTTGGAAGGGACCTTGGAGGTCTTCTAGTCCAACCCCCTGCTTAGGCAGGAAACCCTACACCACTTCAGACAAATGATTATCCAACATCTTCTTAAAAACTTCCAGTGTTGGAGCATTCACAACTTCTGGTGGCAAGTTGTTCCACTGATTAATGGTTCTCACTGTCAGGAAATTTTTCCTTAGTTCTAAGTTGCTTCTCTCCTTGATGAGTTTCCACCCATTGCTTCTTGTCCTGCCTTCGGGTGCTTTGGAGAATAGCTTGACTACCTCTTCTTTGGGGCAGCCCCTGAGAGATTGGAACACTGCTATCATGTCTCCCCTAGTCCTCCTTTTCATTAAACTAGACATATCCAGTTTCTGCACAGTTGGCCTCCTGCACCACAGCAGAGGGGGGGCATTTTTGCCCTCCCCAGGCTCCGAAGGCTTTTCTTGAGCCTCCGGGAGGCGAAAACGGCCTCCCCAGGCTCCAGAGGCTGGAAACGGACCCGTTTCCGGCCTTCCCGAACTTCCAATAGGCCTGTTTTTCACCCTCCGAGTCTCCGCGCAGGGCCTGCACTTACCAGCATCCAAAATGGGCTGCGTGGGACTCCTGGGAGGGGAGGGGCAGAGTGGGCGGGGCCAGCCAGGAGTGGGATTTGGGGGTTCTCCGAACTGCACAGAATCTTAGCTAGAGGTTCTCCCGAACCCCTGCGAACCCCTAGCAGCTTATCCCTGCCTTCCATCTGTATCCTTCTATGTTCTATTCCAGTGATGGCTAACCTTTTTGTCATCGCGTGCCAGGAGTGGTGGGCTGGGGGAGGGGGGCGCCTATGTGCCAACACCCATAATTCTATCCGCCCCGCCCCTACGTATGCGCACACAACCCCCCCCACTTCCCCCCGCTCCTGGCACATGATGGCCCGGTAGGTCCGTTTTTCTCTCTCACTTGTCTCCAGAGCCTTTCTAGGAGTCTGGGGAGGGCAAAAACAGCCTTCCCCACCCACCCGGAGGTCCTCTGGAGGCCAGAAATGGCCTATTTGCCAACTTCCAGTGGGACTGGAAGGCCCGTTTTTTTTGCTGTCCCCAGCCTCCAGAGCCTCTCTAGGAGTCTGGGGAGGGCGAAAACGGCCTCCCCCACCCGGAGGCCAAAAATGGCCCATTTGCCAACTTCCTAGAGAGGCCCTGGAGGCTGGGGACAGCAAAAAACGGGCCTTCCCCACCCCGCCTCCAAGGCCCTCCAGAGACAGGAGACATCCTGTTTCGGGCCGGAGCTGAACTCGCGTGCCCACTGATATGGCTACGTGTGCCACCTGTGGCACCCATGCCACCGGTTTGCCTTCACAGTTCTATACCCAACTCCAAATCCTACAGGAAGATGACCTGGCTGGCTGACATTACAGTCCAGTGCATATTAATCACTCCAGTCTCTCTCTCTGGCGTTGCGAGGACATATGACACACGAGTCCTTTCCTTATCTAATCCTCTTTCTTTGCAAAAAAAAAAAGGCCCTTAGAAAGGGATCGCAGGAGGCTTATAAACACAACCCACGCCTTCTGTCATAATATCTCGGCCAAAAAGCTCACTTAAGGTTTTTCATGGCTCAGAAATCTGCAGAGCTGTCCTTGCTGGCCTCACCAACTTGCGCCAGCAGCCTTCCGCGAGCCAACAGCCCACTGCTTCAAAGCTACACATTTATTTTTTGCAATTAATTTCTTCTTTCTTCTCCGCCGTTCTGGAAACCATGGCCGGTTTGCTGCAAGGCCATCTCAGGTCACCTTCTGGATCCTGCTTGCCCTCCGACTCCAGCTAAGCTCTTTGTTTGTGGACTTGGATGCTGCAAAATCTCCGCTCGCAGCCAAGACGCCATCCACACGAAGCGTGACAGGCAAACAAAACAGGTACCCTTAAACGTCACCAAGGAAGCAAAACCGGGGTTGTTTTTTTCCCTGCGTAACCCAAAGCCCAAACTCCGAAAGAACATAGATTTGTCAGACCGGCCTCAACTCGATCTTTTAAGTAAAAATGATCCTTAGCTCCATTTGTTGAGAAAGATATCGTTTCAAGCTGAATAGAGTTGGAAGGGACCTTGGAGGTCCTCTAGTCCACCCCCCTGCTCAAGCAAGGAGACATTTCAGACAAGTGACTGTCCAGTCTCTTCTTAAAAACTTCCAGTGTTGGAGCATTTACAACTTCTGCAGGCAAGTTGTTCCACTGATTAATTGTTCCAATCGTCAGGAAATTTCTCCTTAGTTCTAAGTTGCTTCTCTCCTTGATTAGTTTCCACCTTTTGCTTCTTGTCCTGCCCTTTCCAGGTGCTCTGGAAAATAAGATGACCCCCTCCTCCTCTTTGTAGCAGCCCCCGCAAATACTGGAACTCTGCTATCAAGTCATCCCAAGTCCTTCTTTTCTCTAGACTGGCCAAACCCCCAAATCCTGCAACCGTTCTTCATATGTTTTAGTCTCCAGGACTTTGATCATCTCCGTTGCTCTTCTCTGCACTTTTTCCAAAGTCTGAACATCCTTTTTTGTAATGTGGTAACCAAAACTGAATGCAGTATTCCAGGTGTGTTCTTTGGCAGCATTGACTTACTGAGGGAAAACCCGGGCTTTTCAGACTTGAATTTTCCCAGATGTGCCAGTTTGCCTATTCTAGTAAAGACTAGAATGGCGCAGCAGACTAAAGTGCTGTGTCAACTTGCAAAGCTTTCAAGTTGCCATGAGCAGGAGGGAGGGAGAACTGATAGAGCTGATTGATTGCCCTAACTGAAGTGCATTCCATACATTCTTCCTGACCACAATCAGAAGGAGAGTGTTGGATTTCACAGCCAGCCAAAGTGGTTAATTGGAGAATGTGATTTATGACGTAGCCAGAGAGGAGGGGAGAGACAGGGTCATAGGGGAACGTAAATCTACACGGGATTTCGGAAACTTCACATGCTGTTAAGTAGCACCAGCTGCCTGCAATTACTGCAAGTTCAAATCTCACCAGGCTCAAGATTGACTCAGCCTTCCATCCTTTCGAGGTAGGTAAAATGAGGACCCGGATTGTGGGGGCAATAAGACTTTGTATAAAATAGAACACCGCTTAGGGGGGGCCAAAAGCCCTATTAAGCAGGTCTATACAAAAGTATGAAGGCTATTGCTTAACACATTGTAAGCCGCCCTGAGTCTCCGGAGAAGGACGGCATATAAATCGAACCAATAAAAATAAATAAATAAAAATAAAATAAAAAGAGAACTTTGGAAAATGCTTGCTTCGGCGTCTTTACCTGGAGTTGGGGTTTTTCTGGAACGCTGACACTCTTACTAAGGCTTTATAAAGCCGTACTACTACTAATACTTCATGTTATTTTGATTCTATGGCCTTGCAAAGCTAATTGCCAATTAGGTCTTTGGCAGTATGTCAGGGGAGATAAAGGTGGGTGTTTATCAGCCTTATCCCGAAAGACTGTGGCAGGCTTCTGTCGGACTCTTTACAAACAATTTGGGATTCATCTGCGAATGAACAGATTGAGAATGAACAGGCTGTGAATGAGCAGAATTCACAGCCGTTGAAATAAAAAGAGGGTTTTGGGGACTCATTGTGGGCTTTTGTTGTATCCGGAAGCCTAGGTCAGAACAGGTTTTTCTGTTGAAGACGTTTCGCTTCTCCTCCAAGGAGCTTCTTCAGCTCTGACTGGATGGTGGGGAAGGGAAGGATTGATACTCCTTGCAGACAGCTGGTCATTTGCGTTCTTTTTAGAGAGTTGCTGAGGCCACTTGGAGGTTTATCTGTGTCCTCAGGGTTACCTGAGTAGAGCAAATGGGTGTGGAGCAGGGGTGAAATCCAATTTTTTTTACTGTTCTGTGGGCGTGGCTTGGTGGGCGTGGTTTGGTGGGTGTGGCAGGAGGATACTGCAAAATCTCCATTCCCACCCCACTCTAGGGGAAGGATACTGCAAAATTCCCATTCCCACACCACTCCAGGGGGAAGGATATTGCATTCCCACCCCACTCCAGGGGAAGGATACTGCAAAATCCCCATTCCCACCCCACTCCAGGGGAAAGGATATTGCAAAACCTCCATTCCCACCCCACTCTGGGGCCAGCTAGAGGTGGTATTTGCCGGTTCTCTGAACTGCTCAAAGTTTCCGCTACCGGTTTGCCAGAACCTGTCCTGGATTTCACCCCTGGTGTGGAGCCTTCTTGAAACTGTTGAAAGGACTGTGTTGTGGACTGGGGATAGAGTGTGTATCTCCCCCCACTCTCTCTCTGTATATATATATGTTTGTGTGTGTGTGTATGTATATGTATGTGTATGTATATTTATTTATTTATTTATTTATTTGATCAAATTTGTATACCGCCCTACTCCCGAAGGACTCAGGGCGGTGAACAGGCACAAAATAAAACACATAGATGTATCAGAGGTGGGTTTCAGCAGGTTCTGAACAGTTCTGGAGAAACGGTAGCAGAAATTTTGAGTAGTTCAGAGAACCGGTAGTAAAAATTTTGACTGGCCCCGCACCCATCTATTCTCTGCCTCCCAAGTGCCAGTTGATCGGGAGGAAATGGGAATTTTGCAGTAATAGGGTGGGAATGGAGATTTTACAGTATCTTTCCCCTGCCACATCCACCAAGCCACACCCACAGAACCGGTAGTAAAAAAATTTGAAACCCACCACTGATACGTATACATGCATATGTATATGGAGAGAGAGAGAGAGAGAGAGAATGAGAATGAATGAATTTATACTCTGCAAGGAGCATAAACCCTTCCCTTCCCCACCATCATCCAGTCAGAGCCGAAGAAGCTTCTTGGATGAGAAGCGAAACGTCTTTAAAAGAAAAACTCAGAAAGTCCAGTTGCCTCTTGAGAAAAAAAAAAAAAAGCACCTTTGGGTGGGACAACTGTGACCTGGAGGACTTGAGAATCTCCATAGACCAGGGGTGGGCAACTGTGGCCCCTTTACAACCTGTGGACTTCAACTCCCAGAATTCCTGAGACAGCCAAGCTGGCTCAGGAATTCTGGGAATTGAAGTCCACAGGTCATAAAGGGGCCATATTTGCTATAGACTTTCAAAAATATACCTTCTCATTCTTGGCACCTGCCTTAGGAACGGGTTCGCTCCAATTTGGATGGCTCCGATTCTTTTGACCTTCAGAAAAACAGGCATCCCATGCCCCCTCCTGCGCTGCCCCCAAAAACCCCGGGGACAGGAAGCTGATGCAGCTGGCACAGGGTTGGCTGGTGACAAAATAAATAAATAAATAAATCCAAAATTTCATCAGAGCTTCAACCGGTGTTTAATTGTTGGAAGTGGCGTTTTCGTTGCCTTGTGCTCTTATTTTGTTTGCTGCTCAGAGTGCCTTCTGGTAGACGGGCAGCTCTGTCAGGTCGTTTAATAAATAATACATCCGTCCATAAATATGGATAACCCTTTTGGAAGGCTAAGGCGAATCTGTGAGCTGGGAAAGGACTCTTTCGCCCCACCCTCCCAACTCATATTTGAGAAAGACTCGGCTTAAAAGGCTCGCTTTTTAACAAGGGCGCAAGCGTTCGAAATTTTCTTTGAGTCAACGGTGAGTCTTCCAGCTGATCTCAGCTGGATTGCGAAAAGCACTTCCTGATATTGATGGTTTTTTAGAAGGTGGTGGGGAGGAAAATAAAGACGCTATGATGGGTAGGACCAGGGGTGGGCTGCTGGAGGTTCGCAGGGGTTCAGGAGAACCTCTAGCTAAGATTCTGTGCGGTTCGGAGAACCCCCAAATCCCACTCCTGGCTGGCCCCGCCCACCCCTCCTCTCCCAGGAGTCCCCACACAGCCCGTTTTGGATGCAGGTAAGTGCACGCCGTGCGCGGAGGCTCACGGAGGGCGAAAAACGGGCCTACCGGAAGTTCAGGAAGGCTGGAAACGGGCCTGTTTCCAGCCTCCAGAGGGCCTCTGGAGCCTGGGGAGGCCGTTTTCGCCCTCCCGGAGGCTCAAAAAAAGCCTCCGGAGCCTGGGGAGGGCAAAAACAACCCCCCTGTAGTGCAGGACGCCACCTGGCCACGCCCACCCAGCAACTGGGCAGAGAACCGCTTACTAAAATTTTTGAAGGCCCCCCCCCGGCCTCCTGGATAGGACTGAGTTAAAGAAATCTTACCACCACGGTCTGCCACATCGTTCCAGGTTTGAGGGATCTTGACTACCAACTCCATCCGCGGCTCGTTGGGCCAAACCTTCTTTGCCTCATTGATTTAATTTGGAAAATCGCTCCGATTCGACAATTTGAATCAATTAGGAAAATCAATCCGACGTGATTGTGCAGCATTCCCGCGCTCCAAATTGATTTAGAGGTATCCGTTCGCATCCCATTCGATTTGTAAAGTTGATTAGATCTGAAGATTCAATTAAACCGCCTCTGAATCCCTTCTCCAAATTGAGTTGCTGCCCGGCTCTTAATACGATGGCCGGATTATTTTAATGGGAAACATCAATATGCCAAAATTTAAGGGTCTTTTTTTTAAAAAAAAAAAAGCCTTAGCTTAACCATCTCTCACACAAAACGTCCGTGAGGTTAAAGTAAGACCGGCGAACGATGTTTGAAATCAGCAGACAAGCTAAAGATTGGCATCGTGCCACAGAGTTTCAAGAAAGGAAGAGACTCTGCCTGCTGCCGCTCGTCCTTGGCCAAGACCCTTCCCTGGTGCCAGGCGTTTACAGAAGGCTCATGCCAATACGCTGGCATCTATCCTAGGTTTTCCAGACTCCCCGAAGGGCAGTAAGTATACAGTGACCTTGATGCCAGCGTGGAGATGGTGTCACTGGCACAATTACCGTGCCCCTCATGGAGATCTAAAAACCAGTGGAGAGGAGTGCCAAAGTCCGATCGCAGAGAAGAGTGGACATTTTGGCAGGATTCCCCTGAATCTGTAGCTCTGGTGATCGATCATTAAGAAGTCCACTTTGCTGACAATGGAAGCATGAAAGGAGACCCTCTCTAGACTCCATAGAATAGAATAGAATGGAATGGAATGGAATGGAATGGAATGGAATGGAAGGGAAGGGAAGGGAAGGGAAGGGAAGGGAAGGGAAGGGAAGGGAAGAGAAGAGAAGAGAAGAGAAGAGAAGAGAAGAGAAGAGAAGAGAAGAGAAGAGAAGAGAAGAGAAGAGAGGAATGAATAGAATGGAAGAGAATAAGGATAAGGGAGAGAAGAGAAGAGAAGAGAAGAGAAGAGAAGAGAAGAGAAGAGAAGAGAAGAGAAGAGAAGAGAAGAGAAGAGAAGAGTGGAATGAATAGAATAAGGATAAGGATAAGGATGAGAAGGGAAGGGAAGGGAAGGGAATGGAATGGAATGGAATGGAATAGAATAGAATAGAATAGAATAGAATAGAATAGAATAGAATAGAATAGAATAGAATAGAATAGAATAGAATAGCAGAGTCAGAAGGGACCTTGGAGGTCTTCTAGTCCAACCTTCTGCTTAGGACGTGGTTGCAATGGAGAAGATGCCCGAAGCTCCCTCTTGAGCCCCTAGAGATTGACTGCCCCATGCTCTGATGGTCCCCTTTCGTGGTGCGTCAAAACTCCTTCCTCTTAAGAAGTCCTTCATTCTTCTCAGCCACCAGGTTTCATGGCGTCCTTCTGAATAAATCCCAGTGACGGCTTTTATGGGCCAGTGAGCTGTGCAGACTAACAAACGGTCCAGATTATAAATGTCTTCTTAAGAGGAAGAAGGGATCCAAGACAGCTTCAATTCTCAAACAGCGTTGAGGCTCAGGGACTCAAGGGTAGAGAGAAGTTGACGGTTTGAAGTACTGCCTAAAGAGCTTCTTGGACCTAAACCATGCGACATCTTCCCACTCAAAAGTTCCATGGGGCACACAGAAGGGATACATAAAGTAAGTCTCTTCTCTTCTCTCTCCCCTTCCCATTCTCCTCTCTTCTCTTTTCTCTTCTCTTCTCTCCTTTCCATTCTCTTCTTCTCCTCCTCCTCCTCCCCCTCCTATTCACCTTCTCTTCTCCTCCTTTTCCCATTCTCCTCTCTTCTCTCCTTTCCATTATCTCCTTCTCCTCCTCTTCCTTTTCCCATTCTCCTCTCCTCTCTCCTCTCTTCTCCATTCTCTTCTTCTCCGCCTCCCATTCTCCTTCTCTTCTCCTTCTCCTTTTCCCATTCTCCTCTCTTCTCTCCTTTCCATTCTCCTTCTTTCCCCCTCTCCTCTCCTCTTTTCTCCCTCCCATTCTCCTCCTCTCTTCTCTCCTCCTCTCCTTTTTTCACTTTGGAGGAAGAGAGATCCGATTGAAATTTTGAGCGTGCTCTTCCAAATCCCCTTGGAACGAACTGCCAGCTGGAGCTTAAGCCAATCTACAAACCAAAGTCTGTTTGGTGAATCGTGGTTGCCCCTACCATGATGCTCTCATTGAGACACAGTCACTATCTCTGTTGTGTAAGAGGTGAGAAAATTGTTAGATGGGGCCGCTGTGCCAAAAAAAACCCACCAAAAAAAAAAAGAAAAGAAAAAAAAACCTGATAGACTTTCCTCTCCTGGGAATGGAGAGATATTTCTGCAAACTGCAGAACAGCAGTGGGACTTGATAATGAAATTGTGCTGTTCCAACTACAAAGGATTCTATCTCTTAAGGAAAAAAAAAATGTATTAGATTCCTTGGTGAACCATGAGAATCAACTTAGAAGCAGCAGGAAGAAGAAAAGAGAGAGAGAGAGAGAGAGAGAGAGAGAGAGAGAGAGAGAGAGAGAGAGAGAGGGAGGGAGAGGGAGAGAGGGAGAGAGAGAGAGAGAGAGAGAGAGAGAGAGAGAGAGAGAGAGAGAGAGAGAGAGAGAGAGAGAGAATGAGAATTCTCACTAAATACAGAGAGGATCACACCACTATTTTAAATATTTCACTTTGCCCTGAGTTGCAGGATGGTATACAAAGGGCGAAAAACAACTACCTGCCGTATAATGAAACACGATAACACCAAGGGAGTTGAAATAATGCTTCCTGAAATGGCATTTTCTTTGATTTAGTGCTTTTTTCTTTACCGGGAGATTGGAACCTGGCTATGGTAGCACAGAGTTTCGCATAACTCAGCCCAGGGAAGAAAAGAAGAAATACCAGCAAACAGTTCAGAATCAGAACTCACCACCATCTAGAGGCAATGAGTCGTCGGAACTCAGACCCACAGAAATTACAAATTGGGAGGGAGGAAGAAGGAAGGAAGGAAGGAAGGAAGGAAGGAAGGAAGGAAGGAAGGAAGGAAGGAAGGAAGATGTGATGGATGGATGGATGGGAGGGAGAGAGATGTGATGGATGAAAGGAAGGAAGGAAGGAAGGAAGGAAGATGTGATGGATGGATGGATGGATGGGAGGGAGGGAGATGTGATGGATGGAGGGATGGATGGGAGGGAGATGTGATGGATGAATGAAAGGAAGGAAGGAAGGAAGGGAGGGAAGGAGGAAGATGTGATGGAAGAATGAAGAAGGAAGGAAGGGAGGAAGATGTGATGGATGGATGGAAGGGAGGGAGGGAGAGAGATGTGATGGATGAAAGGAAGGAAGGAAGGAAGGAAGGAAGATGTGATGGATGGATGGATGGGAGGGAGGGAGAGAGATGTGATGGATGAAAGGAAGGAAGGAAGGAAGGAAGGAAGGAAGATGTGATGGATGGATGGATGGGAGGGAGGGAGATGTGATGGATGAATGGAAGGAAGGAAGGAAGGAAGGGAGGGAAGGAGGAAGATGTGATGGAAGAATGAAGAAGGAAGGGAGGGAGGAAGATGTGATGGATGGATGGAAGGGAGGGAGGAAGGAAGATGTGATGGATGAATGGAAGAAGGAAGGAAGGAAGGAAGGAAGGAAGGAAGATGTGATGGATGGTTGGAGGAAAGGGAAGGAGGGAGATGTGATGGATAAACAGATGGAGGAAGGAAGGAAGGAAAGAAGGAAGAGAGGGAGGGAGGGAAGAAGATGTGATGGAGGAATGAAGAAGGGAGGGAGGGAGGGAGGGAGAGAGGAAGATGCGATGGATGAATGGAAGAAGAAGGAAGATGTGACGGATGGATCGATGGATGAAAGGAAGGAAGGGAGATGTGATGGATGATGGATGAATGGAGGAAGGAAGGAAGGAAGGAAAGAAGGGAGGGAGGGAGGAAGGAAGGAAGGAAGATGTAATGGATGAATGGAGGAAGGAAGGAAAGAAGGGAGGAAGAAAGGGAGGGAGGGAGGGAGGGAGAAAGGAGGAAGGAAGGAAGGAAGGACAAGCCAAATTACTCCCTGCGTGCAGAGGAATCGCGTGGTGTGTTCCACTCCTTAACAAAATATTCCGGCAGCCTGGCACAAATGTTCAAAAATGCAATTTCCCACCTGTGGCCAAACACAGCCCAGCACTCGCCATCTGCTTCCTTGGCACCGGTTAAAGCGGTCCCTCCCTTTAATTCTGAGATTTGCCCTCGGTGGGAACCTGGCAGCCCAGAAAGTTCAGATCCTCATAATTGGCCTCTTCTAAACTCTGCTGGCCAACCTGCCCTCTAGGAAGGAGGCTACGATAACAACAAGGAGAGAGGGAGAAGGCAGCTAAGATGCCCATTTTATTTGTTAGAAAGAGTCGCAATTTTCTTCCTTTCCTTTCCTTTCCTTTCCTTTCCTTTCCTTTCCTTTCCGTTCCCTTCCTTTCCTTTTCTTCCTTACTTTTCTTTCTTTCCCTTCCTTCCTTCCCCTTTCTTTCTTTCCATTTTTTTCCTTCCTTCTCTTCCTTTGTTTTTCTTTCCTTCCTTCCTTTCTTTCCTTCCCTTCCTTCTCTCTTTTCTTCCTTCCTTTTCTTTCTTTCCCTTCCTTCCTTTCCTTTTCTTTCTCTCCCTCTCCCTTCCTTCTTCCCCCTTTTCTTTCCCTTCCTTCCTTTCCTTTTCTTTCCCTCCCTCCCTCCCTCTCCCTTCCTTCCTCTTTCTTTCTTTCTTTCACTTTCTTTCCTTTCTTCCTTCTTCCCTTCCCTTCCTTCTCTCGCTCTCTTTTCTTCCTTTTTTTTCTTCCCTTCCTTCCTTTCCTTTTCTTTCCCTCCCTCCCTCTCCCTTCCTTCCTTCCTCTCTCTCTTTCTTTCCTTCTCTTTCTTTCTTTCCTTCCTTCTTTCCTTCCCTTCCTTCTCTCTCTCTTTTCTTCCTTTTCTTTCTTTCCCTTCCTTCCTTTCCTTTTCTTTCCCTCTCTCCCTCCCTCTCCCTTCCTTCTCGTCTCTTCTTTCTTTCTTTCTTTCTTTCTTTCTTTCTTTCTTTCTTTCTTTCTTTTTCTTTCTTTCTCTCTCTCTCCCTTTCTTTTTCTTTGCCTTTCTTTCTTTCCTTCCTTTTTTCCTTACCTTCCTTCTCTCTCTTTTCTTTCTTTCCCTCCCTCCCCCCTCTCTCCTTCTGTTTCCAGATTAAAAATAGAAAAATATTGCTTCATCTACCTCTCCTATTTTCACTACTCAGCGTGTGAAGATGATTTGTGTCCCCTGCACACTCACTCACACCACAGGTGTGCACACGCACACACCTATCTTACTGCCAGACGACAATGCTTTTCCAAACTGGAAAAGGATTATGCAAAACAGAAACGACTTTTCTTTCTCCAGGGAAAAGCAGGCTAATCCAGTATTACCGAGAACAGCAGCCGAGCAGAGGAAAAGGATAGCTATGCATATGCATATCGGGGTGGTTGGGGGCACACTCACACTATCTGTGAGCCTTGAAGCACAAGAGAAAGGATGGGGGTTGATGGACTGAATTCAATGGGACGGGAGACCACCAGGAGCAGAATCGTGCAGATTAGCAAAATTTGGGGACGTATAATGCACCAATTCAGAATTTGCACCCTCACTCAAGGATGGCAACTGTTGGCATCTAAAGTAGCCAAAACGGCACTCACACAAACACACAAAATGTCAACTCGCAAAGCATCCCTGGCCTGCTCTCGAGTTGCCATAGGCAAGAGGGATGGGAAACCGACGAAGCAGCACAGCAGCCAAAAACAGAAGTACATTCCAGACATAGCTCTCTCAAGGCTGTCTCCCAGGGTTACCCAAAGCGGCTGGAGGGGAGTGATCTCTACAACCCGGGAAATTGCTCCATTGGTGAATGTGATTGATGACACACCCTGTGGGGAGGGGGAAACAGGGTCATGATTGGGGTGTAAATTACATGGCGTCAGAGTTCGCTTGGGAACGTGCCACATGAAGCTCCTAATAAGTAACTCGATTTCTTTTGAAGCTTGGCTTGAGGCTCATGATTTAATTAGGGCAGGGGTGGGCAAATATGGCCCCTTTATGACCTGTGGACTTCAACTCCCAGAATTCCTGAGCCAGCTTGGCTGTCTCAGGAATTCTGGGAGTTGAAGTCCACAAGTTGTAAAAGGGCCACAGTTGCCCACCCCTGAATTAGGGGATCCGTCAGAACCCTGACACAAGAAGGAGATTTGCAAGAGGCTTGCAAAAAGTTCTCCATCCCTGAACATCCACACAATATCCACCCAACTACCTAGGAGCGAAGATATTTAAAAAAAATAAAAAATCTTTCTTTTTATCCCTCACACATAAAGTGACAATTTATTCACCCCAGCAACAAAATTATCAGTTGCAACAGGTTTCTTTTATTACTATTAGCAATGGGAAGTTTAAATGAGACCTTAATTAAATTCTTGCTTAAGTTTGCATAGAATTGGTTAAGAAATAAGAGAAGGAAGGGGGAAATATAAACATCCACCCTCGTATCTAATGCCTTTTTGGAGATAATATTGAACAGATCTGTCCTTCGGCCAGACAGCTGAAAGAACGGCTCTTCTAAGGAAGTTTAAGATTTGCAAAACGGATATGAAAAACAATGCATCATTTCTGAAAATAAATAAATAAATAATGACCTGACCCCTTTTTTCGTCTCTCCAAAGAGTTGTCCAATCAATTAACCGATCTGGATAACCTATTAAACACCGCAGCGGTTAATTATCACCATCAATTCACAGTTCTGCAAACAGGGCTGGCGGTATTTTAATTTTAATTTTTTTTTTGCTTTCGCTTTTAATGAGGTGACTGTTAGGACTCTATGCTACATGTTCCCCGGCAACACTTTCCATCTTTTGCAAAGGGCATGGATGTAAATCCGAGCTGCTGCATGGACCATATAGACAAGAGGATTTGATTTGATTTATTAAAATGAATTTATAGAGCTGCCCAACGCACACAACAGTTCCTCCCTAAATTGGCTTTACAAACAATTTTAAAGACGGTTAGAACGGGCCAGTTTTATGGATCAAAGAGAAGACTCATGGAAGACGTCTGATGATCTTTCCTGAGGAAAGATCCTGGACCATGAGGAAGTTAGTCTATATGAAGAAGCCACCATCTGATGGCCCATAATGGCATCCTACAATATTTCTGTTGCATTGCATCCAATCCAGGGGTGAAATCCAGCAGGTTCTGACAGGTTTTAGAGAACCAGTAGTGGAAATTTTGAGTAGTTCGGAGAACCGGCAAATACCACCTCTAGCTGGCCCCAGAGTGGGGTGGGAATGGAGATTTTGCAGTATCCTTCCCCTGGAGTGGGGAGGGAATGGGGATTTTGCAGTATCCTTCCCCTGGAGTGGGGGGGGAATGGGGATTTTGCAGTATCCTTCCCCTGGAGTGGGGGGGAATGGGGATTTTGCAGTATCCTTCCCCTGGAGTAGGGAGGGAATGGGGATTTTGCATTATCCTTCCCCTGGAGTGGGGGGGGAATGGGGATTTTGCAGTATCCTTCCCCTGGGGTGTGGAGGGAATGGGGATTTTTTTTTTTTTTTTTAAATTTGATTTATATGCCGCCCTTCTCCGGAGACTCAGGGCGGCTTACAATGCGTTAAGCAATAGCCTTCATTCTTTTGTATATTTTATACAAAGTCAGCTTATTGCCCCCACAAACTGGGTCCTCATTTCACCTACCTTAGAAAGGATGGAAGGCTGAGTCAACCTTGAGCCTTGGAGAGATTCGAACCAGCAGAAATTGCAGGCAGCTGTGTTAATAACAGGGTGCACTAAACCCCTGTACTATCAAGGCTCTTTTGCAGTATCCTTCCCCTGGAGTGAGAAGGGAATGGAGATTTTGCAGTATCCTTCTCCTGCCACGCCCACCAAGCCACACCAACTAAGCCACACCACACCCACCAAGCCACGCCCACAGAACCGGTAGTAAAAAAAATTGAATTTCACCACTGATCCAATCTCTTTATCTGGTGCCTTTCAATGAATAACAGTTGGAAGGGACCTTGGAGGTCTTCTAGTCCAACCCCATGCTCAGGCAGAAAACCGTATACCACTTCAGACAAATGACAAAGAAAAAGAAAATGCACTAGGGACAGCATATGTGGTACCTTGCTCAATAGCAGTAACTGTGAGAGGGATCTTGGAGTCCTAGTGGATAAATAAAGAGCCAGCCGTGTGCAGCAGCTGCCAAAAAAGCCAACACAGTTCTAGGCTGCATCAACAGAGGGATAGACTCAAGACCACATGAAGTGTTGATGCCACTTTATAAGGCCTTGGTAAGGCCACACTTGGAATCCTGCATCCAGTTTGGGTTGCCACGATGTAAAAAAGATGTTGAGACTCTAGAAAGAGTGCAGAGAAGAGCCAAAAGAGGATTAGGGGACTGGAGGCTAAAACATAGGAAGAACAGTTGCAGGAACTGTGCAATTGTGCTTTGAACTCTGGTGCTGGAGAAGACTCCTGAGAGTCCCTTGGACTGCAAGGCCATCCAACCGGTCAGTCCTAGAGGAGATCAACCCTGACTGCTCTTTGGAAGGCCAGATCCTGAAGAGGAAACTCAAATCCTTTGGCCACCTAATGAGAAGGAAGGGACTCCCTGGAGAAGAGCCGAATGCTGGGAACGATGGAGGGCAAAAGAAGAAGGGGACGGCAGGGAACGAGGTGGCTGGATGGAGTCACCGAAGCAGTCGGCGTGAGCTTAAATGGACTCCGGGGGATGGTGGAGGAAGAAGAAGGCCTGGAGGAACGTTGTCCATGGGGTCGCGATGACACAACTTTGCAACTGACAACGATAAGAACAACAATTCTGGTCCATTCTATTTGAACAGCTCCTATTCTAAAGACACAATGGCTATTAAATGCTCTGTTCCTTTTTCGCATTCCACTCCATGGTGCAGTCTGCTGCTGTTACTGCCACATATATATATCTTTATCATCTATCCAGAACACTTCTGTCGATGGGCAGATTAAAGAAATGCTGAATAAACGCCTAATTTGGTCCGAACTTTCTTTTTTTTTTGCACCACGGCGTCGAGGGCGTACAAATCAGCTAAACCCCTTCTTTTGAATTCACACAATTGCTCCAATTTTGCCATTTTGATCTGATGGCGGGTGGGATTGAGTTATTTCCAAATCGAAGCATCTTGAAAATATTTCCATTTTGGAAGAAATGACCTTGCACGGAATGCCAGCAAGAATACAACTGAATTCTAAATAGATATATATATATATAGAGAGAGAGAGATTGCTAGGGGCAAAGTGATAAGATACAGAACAACAATTTTTTTTCTCATTTTTTTTTCAAGGTTGGCCAAAGAAATCACTGAGGGCAAGAGTTAAGGCTGAATGGCAATCAAATACACAGGCAGGTTTTCAATTCCGTCCACAACCTGAAAATTTAATGGGTTTGCAGATAAGGCGCCTTCTGACTCCATCCAGTTGATCCAAAACTAAATAATGTTGACACAGATTGCTAATAGACGCAGGACAATTTACGTGTGTGTGTTGGGGGTGGGGGGTGGAGGTGTCAGGGAACTCCACCGGTTGTTAAAAGAAGGCAAACATTCGGGGCAGAGAATAGAATAGAATAGAATAGAATAGAATAGAATAGAATAGAATAGAATAGAATAGAATAGAATAGAATAGAATAGAATATTGGAATGAAGAATAGAACAGAATAGAATAGAATAGAATAGAATAGAATAGAATAGAATAGAATAGAATAGAATAGAATAGAATAGAATAGAATATTGGAATGAAGAATAGAACAGAACAGAACAGAACAGAACAGAATATTGGAATGAAGAATAAAATGGAGTGGAGTGGAGTGGAGTGGAGTGGAGTGGAGTGGAATGGAATGGAATGGAATGGAATGGAATGGAATGGAATAGAATAGAATAGAATAGAATAGAATAGAATAAAATAGAATAGAATAGAATAGAATAGAATGTACGACAGAACAGAACAGAACAGAATAGAATATTGAAATGAAGAATGGAATGGAATGGAATGGAATGGAATGGAATGGAATGGAATGGAATGGAATGGGACGGGACGGGACGGGACGGGACGGGACGGGACGGGAAGGGAAGGGAAGGGAAGGGAAGGGAAGGGAAGGGAAGGGAAGGGAAGGGAAGGGAAGGGACGGTAAAATTCAGAGGTGTGCAACATGCAAAAGATAATGGGCTCACGACTTTCTATGCTAACTCTGGGAGCTGAGAATTGCGCCAAAAGGCCAATCCAACGAAATTTACCCGCCAACCTTACTTGTCAAAGAGGAAGAAGGTGGCACCTCCCTCTATAAAGAGATGTTCCCTCAAGCATTCCATGGTGTTTCTTTCCAGCCGGTGCCTTCTTCCTTTGGGTTACAGCTACAGCAAGAGTGGAAACTGGTGGATCGCTAGAGGTTCCTCAACCCCAGCTGAGGTCCATAGGAAACAAGAGTGTGACAGTGTCTGGAGATCCACCCTTTCTCAACCATGAATTTTGAGGGTGTGATCCTAGTGGACAATCAGTTAAATATGAGCCAGCATTGTACTGAGCCAGTTGCCCCCCCCCCCAAATGCAATCCTAGGCTGCATTAACAGAGGGACAGAATCAAGATCAAGTGATGTGTTAGTACTGTTTTATAAGACCTTGGTAAGGCCATGCTTTCATCACTATTAAGGATATTCTTGGCTCATAACCGATGTTGTAGGTTATTGAGCAGAGTACCCTTTGAGTAAACGCATGAAAAGCGACTGGGAGTGGTTGCGAACAATCACAGTCAACATACAAACACACTGAGTTGTTGTAGTCTTTTACTTTTAGAAAAAAGTAAAGGAAAATCCAAAAACAATCCAAGTCATACACAGATAAGACGAGAGTTAAAAGATCAATCCAGGGATATTTCAAGTACAAAGTCTTCTTACCAGTTGTAGTCATACACAATAAAACAGTTCTTCTTGAGTTTCAAAACAGGAACAAGTTCAATCTCAAAACATTCAATAAATAAAACAACATGTAGCTATGATCAAACAGTGATCATGCAGAGAGATCAGGTAGAGAGTTACAGCAAATAAGCAGGTAAAATGGTGTAGTATCCACACAAGCCATGATCCTGACTTCCCTTAAGTACATTGGCTACAGAGCTTAGCCAATCAGGATACAGGATGATGCAATATAGTCTTAAAGCAATATAATACCTTTCTGACTGCAAACATACATTGTTGGTTTATATATTGCCTGACCAACTAGTTAGACAAATAACCATTACCTAACAGTCGCCACGATGTAAGAAAGATATTGAGACTCTGGAAAGAGTGAGGAGAAGAGCAACAAAAATGATTAGGGGACAGGGTGCTAAAACATATGATGAACGGTTGCAGGAATTGTGCATGTCTCGTTTAATGAAAAGAAAGACTAGGACTAGTTTAATGAAAAGAAGGACAAGATAGAAGTGTTCCAATATCTGAGGGGTGCCAAGAAAAAAGAGGGAGTGAAGCTATTCTCCAAAACACCTGAAGGCAGGACAGGAAGCAACGGATGGAAACTAATCAAGGAGAGAAGCAACCTGGAACTAAGGAGAAATTTTCTGACTGTGAGAACAATTGATCAGTGGAAGGGCTTCCCTCCAGAAAGTTGTGGGTGCTTCATCACTGGAGATTTTTCAAGAAGAAATTGGACAACCGTTTGTCTGAAATTGTATAGGGCAGTGATGGCTAACCTTTTTGCCATCGCGTGCCAAAAGTGGGGGGAGTGCGGGGAGGTTGCTCATGCACCTGCCCACACCCATAATTCTATGCCCCCTGCCCCCTGCGCATGTGTGTGCGAACCCCCCCGCACTCCCCCCACTTTTGGCATGTGATGGCAAAGTAGGGCCATTTCTCGCTCTCCCCAGGCTCCAAAGCCTTTCTAGGAGGCTGGGGAGGGTGAAACAGCCTTCCCCACCCCCCAGGAAGGCCTTCCAGAGGCCCTCCGGAGGCCGGAAATGGCTCATTTGCCGACTTCAGGTCCCACTAGAAGGCCCATTTTTCACTCTCCCCAGACTCCAGAGCCTTTCTAGGAGGCTGGGGAGGGCAAAAACGGCCTTCCCCACCTCCCCCGGAGGCCCTCTGGAGGCCAGAAACAGCCTTTTTCCTGACTTCCGGTAGGCCCAAAAGGCCCGAAAATCAGCTGGCCGGCACGCACGTGCTTGCCGGAGCTGAGCTTGCGTGGCTCCATGTGCCATAGGTTCACAATCACGGGTATAGGGTCTCTTGCTTGAGCAGAGGGTTCGTCTAGAAGACCTCCAAGGTCCCTTCCAACTCTGTTATTCTATTCTAAATATCACCCAGGAAACTTTGTAGAGGATTAAACGGAAGTTTCACCTCACGGTGGAATCCAAGGGAATGGACCCCTTTTGTCATTTTCCCCGAAAATAGGACCCAACCGGAAAATAAGTCCTAGCACTAAAGGCATCCATCTGGCTGACAAGCTTAACTGGGGCTTATTTTGGGGGCTAGGGCTTATATTACGAGCAAAATAAGAAAACCAGAAAATAAGCCCTAATGCGTCTTTTGAAACAAAAATTAATATAAGACCTGGTCTTATTTTCGGGGAAACACAGTTTTCTGTGAGTCAGAAGAGTCAGAAGAATCTGAGCCTCTTGAGAAGAGAAACCAGACTCACCCGATACCAGACAATTTCTCTCATTCTGCCGTCGGTCTTGAAGTTACATTTCAGGGTCACGGCGTCGCCCACGACCACAGGAGGAAGAGGCTCAATACTGACCGTGAGGTAGCCTAAAGCAAGGAGAAGAAATAGAAGGTCAGTTATGAAGCGTTTTTTTTCTGATGGGTTTCTTGAATTTGGGGAGCTCGAGATGATCTCTCTCTCTCTCTCTCTCTCTTATGCTTTCAGTCAGCAAGAACCAAGCACTTAGGCACGTCATCGTGAAAATGGACATTTCATGTTGTGTTAAATGGGAAAAAAGGGGAGTAAAAATTGATTCCGTCGAGTGCTGCATTTTTTTATTCATTAATTCTGGACGCTCGGCCGCAAATCCTGAGTGCTTGTAAAGCATTAAAAAAAAAAAGGCACCCCAATCTTGAGTCTTTTTTCCCATCTACTTTCCCTTCTTTTCATAATGTCCCCGACTCTTACAAATAGTGTTGTCATCTCTTTTTCTTAATTTCACTTTCGGATTAGTTTTATCTATATTCTTTCATGTTAGCGCCTGGCATGCTGTGATTTGATTTAGTGGATTTTTTTGTTTTTTTAAAAAATTATTACCAGGGATTAGAATTAGCGGTATATTTCTGTTATTGGATTAATAAACTTGCTATTTTTAATTTTACTCATCTGTGGAACTTTTACTTGCTTCTGGTTCTTTTCTTTGTTCACTGTCCTATGAACTGCTGTGAGTTTGCATGGATTTGGTGGTATACAAATAGAACATATAAATCAGAAGTGGACTTCATATATTGTGGCAACCAGTTTGCCCAGCACCGGAAATATATATGCATTAGTGGTAGGTTGGGTTTCAAAATTTTTTACTACTGGTTCTGTGGGTGTGGGTGTGGCTTGGTGGGCGTGGCTTGGTGGGGATACTATAAAATCTCCATTCCTATCCCACTCCAGGGGAAGGATACTGTAAAATCTCCATTCCCACCCCACTCCAGGGGAAGGTTACTACAAAATCCCCATTTCCTCCCGATCAGCTGGGACTCGGGAGGCAGAGAATAGATGGGGGCGGGGCCAGTCAGAATTTTTACTACCGGTTCTCCAAACTCCTCAAAATTTCCGCTACCGGTTCTTCAGAACTGGTCAGAACCTGCTGAAACCCACCTCTGATATGCATGCGACGTCAAACAACACAGCAATTCGCTCGTGCGCGCCGTCCTCGCATATGTGCGGCATCAAAAAAACAGTGATATAGGACGGGATTGTACCCAGGCAGGCCCACCCGCAGGTCGCTGAATACCATCTCTGATATAAATAAATAAAATAATTACAAAACTATTGATATACACATAGTAACCAGCAACGTGGGACGCGGTGGCTCGGTGGCTAAGATGCTGAGTTTGTCGATCGAAAGATCGGCAGTTCAGCGGTTTGAATCCCTTGTGCCGCGTAATGGGGTGAGCTCCCGTTCATTGTCCCAGCTTCTGCCAACCTAGCAGTTCGAAACCACGTAAAAAATGCAAGTAGAAAAAATAGGGACCACCTTTAGTGGGATGGTAACAGTGTTCCGTGCGCCTTTGGCATTGAGTCACGCCGGCCACATGACCACGGAGACGTTTTCGGACAGCGCTGGCTCTTCGGCTTTGAAACGGAGATGAGCACCGCCCCCTAGAGTCGGGAACAACTAGCACATATGTGCGAGGGGAACCTTTACCTTTTTAATCCGCAACATTGATTATCAACTGGACTATAATTCCAGATATCCAGAACAAGTGATTCTAATTTTTTTTGCATAAAATCAACAGCAAAAGATTCAAAGTTTAGGTATGAGCAAGAGGAGTATAGGTAGTCCTCGACTTACAACAGTTCATTTAGTGACCATTTGAAGTTACAACGGGACTGAAAAAAGTGACTTACGACCATTTTTCACACTTACAACGATGGCAGCACCCCCGTGATCACGTGATCAAAATTCAGCCGCTTGGCAACTGACTCACATTTATGACGGTCGCAGTGAGGGTCACAGGACCCTTTTGCAACCTTCCGATGAGCAAAGTTAATGGGGAAACCAGATTCACTCAACAACCTTGTTACTGACTTCATATCTGCAGTGATTCACTTAACAATGGTGGCAAAAAAAGTCGTAAAATGGGACAAAACTCACTTAACAAATGTCTCATTTAGCAACAGAAATATTGGGCTCAATGGTGGTCATAAGTCGAGGACTACCTGTACTGGAATTTCTCCAAGCAAAAGGTTATCATCAAGTGGTTGAGTCTGTAATACAACACAGGTAGTCCTCAATTTACAGCCCTTCCTTCCTTCCTTCCTTCATCCATCACATCTCCCTCCCTTCATTTCTTCCTTCCTTCCTTCCATCCATTCTTCCTTCCTTCTTATATTCATCCATTACATCTCCCTCCCTTCCTTCCATCCATCCATCCTTCCTTCTTTCCTTCCACCCACCCATCCACTCTTCATATCTTCCTTCCTTCCTTTCTTTCATTCATCCATCCATCACATTTCCCTCCCTCCCTTTCTTCCTTCTTCTATTCACCCATCACATCTTCCTCCCTCCCTTCCATCCTTCCTTCCTTCCTCCCTTCCATCCTTCCTTCTTTCCATCCATCCATTCTTCCTTCCTTCTTCCATTCATCCATCACATCTTCCTCCCTTCCTTCCATCCATTCTTCCTTCCTTCTTTCCTTCCACCCACCCATCCACTCTTCATATCTTCCTTCCTTCCTTCCTTCTTTCTTTCATTCATTCATCCATCACATCTTCCTCCCTCCCTTTCTTCCTTCTTCTATTCATCCATCACATCTCCCTCCCTCCCTTCCATCCTGCCATCCATCCATCCTTCCTTCCTCCCTTCCATCCTTCCTTCTTCCATTCATCCATCACATCTCCCTCCCTCCCTCCCTTCCATCCATCCATCCATCCATCCATCCATTCATCACATCTTCTTTCCTTCCATCCATCCATCCATTCTTCCTTCCTTCCTTCTTCCATTCTTCCATCACATCTCTCTCCCATCCATCCATCCATCCATCCATCCATCCATCCATTACATCTTCCTTCCTTCCTTCCACCTATCAAACCATCATATCCTTTCCCTCCTTCTTTTTCTTTCTTTCCTTCCTTCCTTCCTTCCTTCCTTCCTTCCTTCCTTCCTTCCTTCCTTCCTTCCTTCCTTCCCTTCCCTTCCCTTCCCTTCCCTTCCTATAAAAGATGTATTTAGAAGACCTCATCCACGCAATAAGAGAGGCAGGAAAAAAAAAACCCATTTCCCCCCCCCCCCAAAGGTTGCTTTCACCCCAATTCCTTCTATCCACAGCTTCCCCATGGATTCCTCCCCCCCCCCCCGGGATCCTAACCTTGCTACAACCTGGCCTGTTGTCTGCCTCAACCTTCATCACACCTGTTTTAAGCTCTGCAGAGCTCCCAGGTAAGGCAGTTCCAGAAGGGACAGAACCGGGACGGAGGCAAAAGGATTTTAAAAAATTTAAAAGTGGGGAAGAAAAATTGCAGAAGCCGTTCCGCCCTCCCCCCACCCCCCTCCCCAGTTGCCAGGGTGACTTCTGACAGCTGCCGAAAGAGACACCTTGAGGAAAGTGAATGATGGATTAGGGACGGGCTAATCGTCTTTTCTCCAGTTCCCCTTGGCCTACTCAGCAAGAGGGAGAAATATAGTAATTTTTTCTCCCTTTTGCTCTTGGTGGAGGTGAGTATTCTTGCGATGGAAGGAGACGGGGCAGCCTGCACGAAGAACATCTGTCCAAGGACATTTTCTGGTGGCTAACAGCTGTTGTGAGGAGGAGGGGGTCTCTGAGCTGGCGAGACTCTTTATCTGCAGACCCCCGAATGCATTGGGGTTGCACTGGGGTGAACGGGCCTGCAGATTTCCCTGCCCCACAGCTGCAGGTCGGATGGCGCTAGTTGTATCGCTTTGACCCTGGCTTCATGCAAGATACAGAAAATTATCAACTTACAACCGGAATTAAGCCCAGAAGATACAGGCAGCCCTTGACTTACGACCGGAATTGAGCCCAGAAGATACAGGCAGCTTTCATCTTATGACCGGAATTGAGCCCAAAAGATACAGGAAGCCCTCAATTTACGACTGGAATTGAGCCCAGAAGATACAGGCAGCCCTCGCCTTACAACCGGAATTAAGCCCAGAAGATACAGGCAGCCCTTCCCTTACGACCGGAATTAAGCCCAGAAGATACAGGCAGCCTTCATCTTACGACCGGAATTGAGCCCAGAAGATACAGGAAGCCCTCAATTTACGACTGGAATTGAGCCCAGAAGATATAGAAAGTCCTCAATTTACAACCAGAATTGAGCGCAGAAGATAACAGCAGTCCTCAACTTATGAGAGGAATTGAATCCTCAACTAATGACCAGAACTGAGCACAGCATGTAGACTTAGTCCTCGACTGACGAGTGGAATTGAGCGAGAAGATAAAGGCAGACCTTGATTTATGACCAGAATTTTTTTTAATACTGGTTCTGTGGGCGTGGCTTGGTGGGTGTGGCAGGGGGAGGATACTGCAAAATCCCCATTCCCACCCCACTCCAGGGGAAGGATACCGCAAAATCCCCATTCCCACTCCACTCCAGGGGGAAGGATACTGCAAAATCCCCATTCCCACCCTACTCCAGGGGGAAGGATACTGCAAAATCCCCATTCCCACCCCACTCCAGGAGGAAGGATACTGCAAAATCTCCATTCCAACCCCGCTCTGGGGCCAGCCAGAGGTGGCATTTGCCGGTTCTCCGAACTACTCAAAATTTCCGCAACCGGTTCTCCAGAACCTGTCAGAACCTGCTGGATTTTACCCCTGGTTTAAACGGAAATCTTTGGTGAAGTTCAGCAGCTCAGATATCTGTCAAGAAATAAAAACTATGGAGGAACGGAAATGGGTGGGTTTATATTAACACAGGCACCTCTCTTCCTTGCTGCAACATCAGCAGGAAACCTTAGTAAGGCCACATCTGGAATACGGCATCCAGTTTTTGGTCACCACATTACAAAAAAAGATGTTGAGATTTTGGGAAAAAGTGCAAAGGAGAGCAATTAAGATGATCAAAAGCCTGGAGACTAAAACATAGGAAGAACGGTTGTGGGAATTGGGAACGGCTAGTCTAGAGAAAAGAAGGACTGGGGAGGGGGGAGGATAACATGATAGCGGTAGTCTAGTATTTGAGGGGCTGCCAAAAAAGAGGAGGGGGGAGCAACTTAGTGGGGTAGGGTTTCCTGCCTAAGCAGAGGGTTGGACTAGAAGACCTCCAAGGTCCCTTCCAACTCCTTTATTGTGTTAATAACAGAGTATTGGTATATTTAGTTTAACAAAGAGAAGGATTAGGGGTGAAATGATAGCAGTATTCCAGTATTCGAGGGGCTGCCAAAAAAGAAGAGGGGGCCTACCTATTCTCCAAAGCACCTGAAGGCAGGACAAGAAACAACAGATGGAAACTAATCAAGGAGAGAAGCAACCTGGAATTAAGGAGAAACTTCCTAACAGTGAGAACAATTAACCAATGGAACAGCTTGCCACCAGAAGTTGTCGATGTTTCATCACTGGAGGTTTTTTAAGAAGAGACTGGACAGCTACTTGTCTGAAACAGTACAGGGTCTCCTGCTTGAGCAGGGGGTTGGACTAGAAGACCTCCAAGGTCCCTTCCAACTCTATTCTATTCTAACATCAAAGCTGAACAAACCTGTCCATTTCCAAAGTAGGTCCTAAGAGCAGGGGTCTCCAACCTTGGCAACTTGTGGACTTCAACTCCCAGAATTCCCCAGTCAGCAGGTCAAGTCAGCAGGCTGGGGAATTCTGGGAGTTGAAGTCCACAAGTCTTAAAGTTTGGAGAGCTCTATCCTACAGGGAGAAAGAGGGTCTGGTTCAGGGGTTGGCAACCTGCAGCTCTGGAGCCGCATGTGGCTCTTTCATCCCTCTGCTACAGCTCCCTGCCACTGGTCGGCTCCACAATTGATAGGGCTTTTGGTTAGGACAGGTAGAGGAAAATGGATGCCGCACTAGGAGGAGACTCTATGGTGGGGGAACCGGACTTCCGGGCAATGGAGAAAAAAGGACGCTGCACTAGGAGGAGACTCTATGGTGGAGGAAACCGACTTCCGGTCAGCAGAGGAAAAAGGACTCTGCACTAGGAGGAGACTCTATGGTGGGGGAACCAGACTTCCGGTTGGCTCCAGAATTAAACAGGGGGCTTCCGGTTAGGACCTTTGTGGCTCTTTTGAGTGTTTAAGATTGCCGACCCCTGATCTGGTTGCACCTCTCCAGGGCCATGCGAAAGCAGAAATTTGCCGGAGAACAGAAAACACAACCCAATTACCTCCATTACAACCCTCAGCCTGGACCAGGCCCCCTTCTCGGACCTAAATCTCTCTCATCGCCCTTTTGAAAACTAACTGGCACCTCTTGTCTCCTTTATCCATGATGGGGAGCTGAACGGGGCGATCTCTCTTCACATACAATTTTATCTCCACGCCGAAGGAAATAACACCGGAGCATATCGGCAGAGAGATGTAAATAACGTCTTAATGGAACTGTCATGCAGAGAGGGGATAAGGGAAACACAATTGCACACTGCGAAGAAGCGAGGGGCCGAATTAGGAAAGAGGGTACTGCAAAAAAAAAAGAGAGAGAGAGAGAGAGGCGTAGCTGACGAGACCCCCTGAAGGTCCTTCTTCTTCAAGAAGCCCACCTCCGTTCACCAAGGAGGGAAAATCAAGGGCGCCATTATTAAAATAACCATCTTCCTAGAATGCAACTGATGAGTGGTTGAAAGAGGCAGGGATTTCACTTATGTTCTTCAATGCAATAATCTCTCTCTCTCTCTCTCTTTTTTGTTAAAAATGGCTTTTTCCCTATCTGCCTAAACAAAGCACCTTGATGTTGAGGGGATCAGTATCTGCCTATTTGTAACACACGCAAGTCACAATTTCTTAGTGCCTTCCTACGAAACTGGTGCAGGGAGAAGAGTTCTTCCCAATTTGATGGGGCAGAACAGAGGAAATAGGAATAAGGAAGCACCCGGGATAAGGAGTCTAAGACTCTATTGAATTTGGGCTGCAGGTATCCAAGTGACCACCAGATGGCAACAAAGAGTTTGAGCATCCATTATCTCCTTACTGCTGCCATCTAGTGGCTATCTGCATGTTTGAATATATGTTTCTTTTTTTTTTTTTATTGTTCTTGCTCAGAGCAAACGGATGTTTTGCAGAAGTCTAGGGTTGAGACAATCCATGATTCGACTCAAACCTAAACTGGGTTAAAGGAAAAGTTTTGATCAATTCCACCACTTCTATTTTTCCCACCCGGGAAATGTTCAGCCTTCCTTTACTGCCTTGGCACCCCTGATGGAACTCCAGTTGATCAGGAATGCAGGCCCGAATAAAACACTTGCAAAAGACAATGTAAGCTGTCAGCTTTGATTAGTTGTCCATGCTGTTAAGAACAAATTAGAACCATCAAGGGTAAGAGCAACATTTTTTAATTAAGAGGATGCGGGAAAAATCCTTGAGGATTGGGGACCACAAAATAAATATATCTGGAGTCCTTCTGTGCTGTCCCGCTCTCTCTCTCACACACACACACATACACACAACTGTGGTTTAGTGGGTTTATTAATATTCCTCCGCAACTTGCTTCACCAAAAACCCAGAACTGTCCCAATTAAATCCAGCCACCAGCAGACCAATGCTCTAGGGCAGGGGTCTGCAACCTTAAACACTCAAAGAGCCGTTTGGACCCATTTCCCACAGAAAAGAAAACACCGGGAGCCACAAAACCCTTCCTGTGCCTGACTATTTCGTGAGCGGCCACAAAACTAGCATATGTAGTTGAATAAAACGTTCTGTTTTCTTCTGAAACTTTTCTTTTCGTGGATTTATCCGTGGTTGGACTACCGGAGGTTGAAAAGCTCAATAAATCGCGTGCCGGCAGTTGCGACATAAATTTTGAGTGACGGAGCCACAGCAGAGGGGTGAAAGAGCCACATGCGGCTCCAGAGCCCCAGGTTGCTGACTCCTGCTCTAGGCCCCAGAGCAATCGTCAACGAGTCCACAAGGAACGTGAAAGTTTCCCCATTCAAATAAACCCTCCAGGCAAAATTAAATCCACAATACAAGAGGGTTCACGAGGCAAAAAAAAAAGGTCCAGAG
Source organism: Pituophis catenifer annectens (assembly GCF_029215685.1). Classification (NCBI taxonomy): domain Eukaryota; kingdom Metazoa; phylum Chordata; class Lepidosauria; order Squamata; family Colubridae; genus Pituophis; species Pituophis catenifer. The sequence continues at coordinate 8,641,348 of NW_027256898.1, read as the reverse complement.
TTCACAAGGCACGATCTAAATCAAGGCACGGAGTCGATCCAAAGCAAGGCAGGAATCACAACAACCAGAAAACACACAGATAGGAAGAGAACTTGTTATTCCCAGGATGACCTCCATCTGTCTTCTGTGCTGAATAGCCAGCTTCTGGTGCAGCTCATCAAGAAGGGCCAGGCTGCCTCCTTGTGAGCAATCTGGCTGTGTTGTGGCCCACTGGCGGCCAGCGATGCTGGCAGCAGAGTCGGACAGTGAGGAGGTTGGGGAGGAACTTGGGCCAGTCCTGGGGGCTGGAAAAGCTTGGATGAAGGCTCTGCATCGGAGGCAGAGAGGAAGATAGACAGCAGTGAGGCAGAGGAATAGCTGGAGCCCATTCCCAGTGTGTGCATGCGCAGAGCTGCCAGAAAACAACAACAATTAAGAAAGTAGGGTCGACTCGGGAGTGAGGCCACACCTTGGAGATAATTGGCCCCTCCCATGGAAAATAAAAAGAGGAGCAAACAGGGAATGGGCTTTTGCAGGAATCAATTCGTTCATTTCGTGACTCTGAGAGACTCTGTTCCAAGTTTTGCCTTGTACTGCAGTTGGAAACAATTTACGTGGCAGCTTGCCAAACAAGATAAGGTGTGTTGAGAAATATTCCTTCCTCAAAATTGGAGCAACTGAATGGAGCTAGCAGAGCGTTTTAATGGCCGGATGCCCTTCCTGTCACCAATGCGGAGCTTTGTTCAGCAGACATATTCTCATTGTGCCCAGAAACCTTGCTGACTGTGAATGAACGTAATTCAGTCGTGTAAATAAAAAAAGTTTTGCCAGTAATTCCTGCCTCCTGCTTGTTAAGGGAACCTAGGTCAGAACAGGCTGACCTTCTCTGCTCCTACTTATTCTCTGCCCTTGGATCAGGTGCAGAAGGCAGTTCCTCCTCCTCATCGCTGACCAGCTCCAGCTGCATGCTTTCCCCACCTGAAACCTCAGGGTTGTCCTGCTGCAGCTGTATTTGAGCCAAATCCCTCTCCGACTGCTTGGAGCCACTGACCAACTTCCCTCTCTTGAGGTGTCCAGGGATGGGCTTCTGGGGGGTTCACAGGGGTTCGGGAGAACCTCTAGTTAAGATTCTGTGCAGTTCAGAGAACCTCCAAATCCCACTCCTGGCTTGCCCCGTCCACCCCTCCCCTCCCCTCCCTGGAGTCCCCACGCAGCCCATTTTGGATGCAGGTATGGGCAGGATGCATGCAGAGGCTCAGAAAGGGCGAAAAATGGGTGTACTGGAAGTTCGGGAAGGCCGGAAATGGGCCTCCAGAGCCTGTGGAGGCCGTTTTCACCCTCCCGGAGGCTCGAGGAAAGCCTCCGGAGCCCAGGGAGGGCAAAAACATCCCCTCCCCCCGCCATAGTGCAGGAGGCCAACTAGGCCACGCCCACCCAGCAACCAGGTAGAGAACCCCTTGCTAAAATTTTTGAAGCCCACTAGCCCACTCCTGGAGGTGCCCGGAACTGGTTTATCTTCCTCCGGGTTGACATCTGGAGAGGTATCTGGGAAGCATCCGGGGGGTGGGTGGGGGAGTGATCACACCTTCAGCAATTCCCCAGAAGATTTTTTTGCAAAACAAGGTTTTCCATCTAAGCTTCATCCACATAGAAACACGGCTTGTAAAAAAAAGGCTTCCTTCCTCAAAAATTGGAGGAGGAGGGTTTCATTTGGTGCAGGGAATGGCAGCCAAATGCCAACAGGTCCTATTCAAGACGTCACATGGGCCCTTTGCTCCCCAAGGAGAAGAAACAGGCTGCTTTTTATCCATAGCAACATTATCTTGCATATAGCAAATGTCAGCATTCCAAAAAAAAAAAAAACCCAACTCCAAGTAAAGACTCTGAAGCGAGCATTTTTCAAAGTTCTATTGACTAGAATAGGTAAACTGGCACATCTGGGAAAACCCGAATCTGAGAGGTTCGGGTTTTCTCTCAGTAAATCAAAACCCCCCAAACCATCCCCTCACTCAGTCAATCACATGCTCCAATCAACTGCCGTCCCCTCTCGAGACCTCACTCCGACCACTCCTCCTCTAGATGCAGGATCGGCCTGACCTTGACCGACAGGAAGAATGCTATTAGGATTTAGGATTTATTAGATTTCTATACCGCCCTTCTCCCGAAGGACTCAGGGCAGTGTACAGCCATATTAAAACACATATAAATATATAAAATTTAAAACAATTTAAAATTGAATATATAAAAATTTGGCCCATAGATTAAAACATACATACACCCATTCTAAAATTCGTATTAGGCCAGGCCGGCTTGTTGGAACAAGAGAGTCTTCAAGGCGCGGCGAAAGGTACGCAGGTTGGGGATGCGACGAATCTCAAGGGGCAGCTGATTCCAGAGGGCTGGTGCCCCCACAGAGAAGGCTCTCCCCCTGGGTGTCGCCAGTTGGCATTGTCTGGCCGACGGCACCCTGAGGAGCCCCTCTCTGTGGGAGCGTATTGGTCGGTGGGAGGCTGTTGCTGGCAGCAGGCGGTCTCGTATATACCCCGGTTCTAAGCTATGGAGCACTTTAAAGGTGGTGACCAACACCTTGAATCGCACTCGGAAGACCACCGGGAGCCAGTGCAGCTCGCGCAGAAGGGGTGTTACGTGGGTGCGCCGAGTCGCCCCCATAACCACCCGCGCGGCCACATTCTGGACTAGTTGGAGTCTCCGAGCGCTCTTCAAGGGGAGCCCCATGTAGAGAGCGTTACAGTAGTCCAGATGTGACGTGACGAGGGCATGAGTGACCGTGCGCAGGGCATCCTGGTCCAGAAAGGGACGCAACTGGTGTATGAGGCGAACCTGATAAAAAGGTCCCCTGGCCACGGCCGTCATATGATCTTCTAGTATGTCTACAGACAACCCCTCTACTAAATCCCTCCCTCCTATTTTCCCACACAGGAGAAGGTGGCAGCATGGAAGTTTCCGGCCTAATATGGCTTCCAAAGCTGACAGCAATAGCAATAGCATTTAGACTTACCCCTGTTTCTCTGAAAATAAGACCTCCCCTGCTAATAAGCCCAATCACGCTTTTGAGCACATGCGCTAAAATAAGCCGCCCCCTGAAAATAAGCCCTCCCTGAAAATATTTAAACGCATGCACAGCTGGTCCCCGCCATTTCCTCTGGTTAGGGAGACAAAGCTGGAAATCAGGTAACACGGCAAGAGGAGCCCCGTCTTGCTCCATGCGCCCCAAAATAATAAAACCTCCCTGAAAATAAGGCCAAATGCTTATTTTGGGGTTCAAAAAAATATAAGACAGGGTCAGATGGGTGGAACCACCCACCGCTGCCGCTACTGATTGGCCCATACCGGTATGAACCGGTAGCATTTCACCTCTGACGGGAACCCAGTTCGAACGAATGCAAGCAATATAATATCCATGCTTTTTGGGTGTAATGTTAAATCCGGAATATCTTGGCTTCAAACCTGCTCAGAAACAATATTATTGTCAATTTCACCTTCTGCTAACTTTTCCTCCCAATCCTGTCACCAGAACCAGCAGGGACAAAAAAAAAAAAACCTCCGAAGCAGCCAATTCCAATCCTATTTCTAGAAGAATTTTTGCACCCGATTTGTGCCCGTCAATCCATTGGAAAATCAATCTCATCAGCCTAATCTTAATTTCACACCTCTGCGCGGTGGCGCTTGGAGGAGAATGTGGCTGCAAAGCGCCTATTTTTCTTTCCTTCTCAATTCCCTTCGCCTAAGATGACGCCAAAATGCTCAAGGGGCTTGGAATAAATTATGTACATAGCGCATTGGCAAAACAACCCTTCTTTTCAAGATAAGCTGGCGCAGAAGGAAGGATTATCGGGGACAAAAGAACACTCGTCGGCTTCCATGCTGCCTTTCTCTAAGTTGTTATTACAGTTTTATCTGAGCTTCTCCTTCTTTATGTCTGTCCTAAGCAAGAACGGGAGCATCCAAACATCTGTGAGGATAAATGGCAGACAAATTTCTCCAGCCGGTTTAAAAATTCATAATGCACACAAAGACCAAGAAAAGTCGGCCATGGGAGAAGAAAACTCTAACCCCGTTATCTGAATTCCAGTTTATCTTTATCTTGAATCATCATCATCATTGTTTAATGACCCGATAATCCCTTGCGGGATGGAGTCTGGGCAACTGGATGGAGTTAGCAGAGGGTTTTAATGGCCAGATGCCCTTCCTGTCACCAGTGCGGAGTTTTGTTCAGCAGGTATATTCTCATTGTGCCCAGAGAAATAAATATCTGCCTCTACCTAGGATCGAACTCCCAGCCTCCTGATCCACCTCTAGGCCACCGCACCACTCTGCTCTTATCTTTATCTTGAATGATGGAACATTAAGTGGGTGTCGGTTCTTAGTGACCCCATAGATGGATCTTCTTCTCCAGGATGATCTGTCCCGAATCTGGTCTCTAGTGATGCCTCCATCACCACGTGAAACCTTGATGCTGGTTGTCTTCTCCTTCTCTTTCTTTTCATCTTTCCCAGCATTGACTTCTCTTCATGTTGATTGGTTGACGAGATCCCATCAAGTTGGTGTCAGTTCTTAAACCCATATAGATGGACCTTCTTCTCCAGAATGAACTATGCCCAACCTGGTTCTTCAGATCTTCCAACGGTGCACTGATCTCTGAGCCATCTCCATCTTCATGCTGGTTGTCCTCTCCTTCTCTTTCTTTCCACCTTTCCCAATGTTGACTTCTCTGGAGTGCTGCTTCTTCGTGTTGATTGGTTGACTAGATCCCATAAGTTGGTGTCAGCTCTTAAACCCACACAGATGGACCTTCTTCTCCAGGATGATCTGTCCCCAAACTGATCCCTCAGGTCTTTCAATGGTGCCCCCATCACTACTCTGATGTCTTCTCCATCTTGATGCTGGTTTTCCTTGCTTTCTCCTTCCACCTTTCCCAGCATTAACTTCTCCAGAGAACTCCCTCTTCATGTCAATTGGTTGACTAGATCCCATCAAGTTGGGGTCAACTCATAAGGCCATAAATAGACCTTCTTCTCCAGGATGATCTGTCCCCTATCTGGTCCCTCAGGTCTTTCAATGGTGCCCCCATCACTACTCTGATGTCTTCTCTAGCTGGTTGTCCTCTCCTTCTCCTTTCTTCCACCTTTCTCATCATGATCAACTTCTGCAGAGAGTTGCACCTTCACGTTGACTGGTTGACTAAATGCCATCAAGTTGGTGTCGACTCTTAGTGACCACATGGGTGGAATTTCTAAAGGATGACCTCTCCTAAGCGTGATGTCAGCACTCCAAACTACATTCGTTCCAGTGCTGACGTAAGGAGGAGAAGAGGGGGGCAGCTGGCAAGAGGACACTTGACTTTTCACCTACTTATTTTCCCTGAAGATAATATCCCCTAGGAGATGAGATGGGAGGGGGGACATTCCTGGGAGCTGAAGTAGTAGATATGGGGAGAGTGATTTGGAAGATGGCCAATGAGACGCAGAGAATTGGGGAACGGAAAAGGAAGGTTTGGGGTCAGGAAGTCAGTGTTGGCTACGATATGATCGGGGACAGATTGTCGTGCTTAATAAATGAAAGATTTCATCAAAGACTATTTGTTTGGAAATGCAATTTATTTTGAGATGACACTGAAACCTGACACGTGGTCCTTCACGACTTCCAATGGTGCACCCCTCACCACCCTAACTAAGTCCAATCAGCTTGGCCCTTGATTGTCCTCATCTCCTCTTTTTCTTTCAGCTTTCCTTTATTTTTAACTACCTATTTGTATTTATTTACTCCTAGGATTAAGGGAGCAGAAGTTATCATGACAGACTTTCAGGACCGCTGGCAAATTCCAGCTAATTAAGTATGACACAAACAAGACGGAAAACTGCGAAAGCTTTGCAAAAATCTTCTTAAGCGAGGGAAAGGAACGACGTGGTGCCTTTTAAACCAAATTTTGCAAGCTGAATGATCCATGATTGAGTGGCTCACAGAACCTCTAAGGAAGGATAGTGAGAAAACCTTTAGAAAACTTTTGTCATTCAAAATAATAACCAGACAGATTTGAGCTGTGCTTTCATTAATCCTATCATTGATAGAGGAGAATACTTGTAGCTCAGGGTTGAATTATGGGGTCCAGAGGTGGGGTTTCAGCAGGTTCTGACCAGTTCTGGAGAACCGATAGCGGAAATTTTGAGTAGTTTGGAGAACCGGTAGTAAAAATTCTGACTGGCCCCGCCCTCATTTATTCTCTGCCCCCGCCCCCCCGGAGTCCCAGATGATCGGGAGGAAATGGGGATTTTGTAGTAACCTTCCCCTGGAGTGGGGTGGGAATGGAGATTTTACAGTATCCTTCCCCTGGAGTGGGGAGGGAATGGAGATTTTACAGTATCCTTCCCCTGGAGTGGGGTGGGAATGGAGATTTTACAGTATCCTTCCCTGGAGTGGGGAGGGAATGGAGATTTTACAGTATCCTTCTCCTGGAGTGGGGTGGGAATGGAGATTTTACAGTATTCTTCTCCTGCCATGCCCACCAAGCCACACCCACCAAGCCACGCCATGCCCACAGAACCAGTAGTAAAAAAATTTTTGAATCCCACTACTGACGGTTGGCTCTTTTTGGGCAGATGTTTCACGACCCAAGTAAAGTAACATCATCAGTGCTAGGAGGGAGAGTGGTTTGGGAGGAGGAGGAGGGGAGGAGGAGGAGGAGGGCTCTGGGATCCTTGGTGCTCTCCGAACTTGGCTGATTTTCTTGGAGACGTTTCATGACCCAACAAGGTAACATCATCAGTGGCAAGGTCATGAAATGTTTGCAACAAAAGCTCAGGGAGCCCCGGGAGCCCCCACCATCCCACCATCCTTTTCCTTACTACCTATCACACTCTGAACATATTTCACTGAAACCTATCATTTTATTCCCATGTTACTGAATCCAAATATGCCACAGTACAGGTCGTTAAAAAAAAAAAAGAAGAAGAAAGAAAATTCACACTAGCTGTAGTAATTGTAAAAATATCTCTTTTGCACCTTTGAGAGAAGAGCGACACAGATAAAACACGCGCGCACAAACGCACACACACCAAAAAGAGAGAGATCGCTTGTTCACACCCGGGTTGCAGTTAATCTTCCCTCTTGCAAGCCCCAACTATCTTTTCCTTTGTTTTCAATCTGCTGCTGATAATGTAAAAGAAATCAAAGGAAATTCAGAGAGTCTGCTCTGTACGGCAAGGCAGAGACCTGAAATAAAATGTTGGAACGGATGGAGCCTTTAGGGGATCAAACATCGCTCGTTTTTTTTTGGTTTTTTTTTAAAGAGAGATTTTTAAAAAACGTGGAATCGGATTAATTAGAAGGCTTCGTTTATACTTTAGATAGGGAACTCCCAGCCAACCTGTCAATTTGATGTGATAATCAACATCACAGCCATCATAAAACTTTTATGTTTCTCATAAAGTCCAAAATTTCATCTCCGCTCGACTAGCAATGCTGAAGAAGGTTTGGGCAAACGTCAGAAAATGTCAGGCCTGAAATGAAAATATTTTATTTGGGAGCATGGAAAAAAAGTAGCTTCAGCAAGCACGGTTGGTATGCTCAAAAAAACACAACAGAATAACAGAGTGACCTTGGAGGTCTTCTAGTCCAACCCCACACCATTTCAGACAAGTGGCTGTCCAGCCTCTTCTTAAAAACCTCCAATGATGGAGCACCACAATTTCTGGAGGCATGTTGTTGCACTGATTCATTGTTCTAACTGTCAGGAAATTTCTCCTTAGTCCTAAGTTGCTTCTCTCCTTGATAAGTTTCCACCCGTTGCTTCTTGTCCTGCCTTCAGGTGCTTTGGAGAATAGCTTGACTCCCTCTTCTTTGGGGCAGCCCCTGAGAGATTGGAAGACTGCTATCATGTCTCCCCCAGTCCTTCTTTTCATCAGACTAGACATACCCAGTTCCTGCAACCGTTCTTCGTATGTTTTAGCCTTCAGTCCTCTAATCATCCTTATTGCTCTTCTCTGCACTCTTTCTAGAGCCTCAACATTTTTTTTTACATCGTCGTGACCAAAACTGGATACCGTATTCCAAGTGAGGCCTTATTACCAAGGCCTTATAAACTGGTGTTAACATGTCACGTGATCTTGATTCTATCCCTCTGTTGATGCAGCCTTGGATTGTGTTGATTTTTTTGGCAGCTGCTGCACACGCCTGGCTCCTATTTAAATGCTTGTCCACTAGGATTCCAAGATCTTTCTCACAGTTACTACTGTTCTAGGTTGCTTCTCTCCTTGATGAGTTTCCATTCGTTGCTTCTTGTCCTGCCCTCAGGTGCTTTGGAGAATAGCTTGACTCCTTCTTTGGGGCAGCCCCTCAAATACTGAAACACTGCTTTCATATCACCCGTAATCCTTCTTTTTGTTAGACTAGATACACCAAAACTCTGTTATAAACACAATAGGAAGGAGTTGGAAGGGACCTTGGAGATCTTCTAGTCCAACCCCTGCTTAGGCAGGAAACCCTACCCCACTTCAGACAAATGGTTACCCAGTTTCTTCTTAAAAACCTCCAGTGTTGGAGCATTCACAACTTCTGGAGGCAAGTCGTTCCACTGATTCATTGTTCTCCCTGTCAGGAAATTTCTGACAACTTCTGGGTTGGTTCTCTCCTTGATCCGTTGCTTCTTGTCCTGCCTTCCGATGCTTTATCCTGGTGTGGTTTTCTGCATCAACAGCATGCAAGGAGGGGTGTCATAACTCTTTGGATTTCTGGTGGGTTGGAACAAGCTGGAGCAAAGAACAAATTGAATATTTGCATTTTCTGCAGCAATTCTGATGCACGGCTGATGGCCGACTTCCAAATGTTTTACTACAACTCCCATCGTCCCGCTCTGTGTTCTTGGCAGCTGGAGGGATGCATCGATCCTGCCCTTCTCTTGCTACAAATCTATCTAGAGCTCCCTCGACACTTTTGCTCGATTTTCAATCCTTAAATCCAATCCATTGCATTGGCAAATTGTAGGCAGGAATCCTTTCCGTGTCCGTATCTCCTCTGATCTATGCATTTGCAGACACATGTTCTCTATTCTACATTTCCAATTCAGTATCGTTTCTTTCCCCCCTGATTTATGGACTGAGTTCACACCTCCTCTTTCATTATCAAGGCCAGGGACTTCGGAAAGCGTTAACCCTGATTTTAAGGGCTGTGCAGGCATGTGGAACTCAACTGGTGAGTTTGTCCTCTACTGGATGATCCGAAAAGGAAAGGAAACCCGGTTATTTGGAGAAAGTGGGCTGTAGGAATTTGGCTTCCATTAGCACTTCCTTTAGGAAAATTATTGTGATGACTCCCCCGGACTGTTGTGGCCTGTTGACCATCAGCTCCTCCAGCAGCCGATTCAGAGGAGGAGGAGGAGGAGGCGTAGGAGTCAGGATCAGCATCGAGGCAACCTGAGAGCTCCGAGGGGGAAGAGGGAATGGAGCTGGCAGAGAGAGAGAGACGGAGGCGGAGCCTGGGCCGTCCGTCAGCCCTCAGATGGAGAGCCAACAGCCCCCAGGTCTGGAGGTGGCTGATGAGGAGGAGGAGGAACAGCTGGGCCCACTGCCTGACGCACGAATGCACAGAAGGCAGAGGAGAGGAGAGCAGTGGAAATCTATGGGCTGGTCCTCAGGACGGAAGAGGCATCGCTACTAGTGAAGCCCCCACTCTAGCTCTGGGGATAAAAGGCGGGGGGCGGAGATGAATATATGTGGCAGACAACTATTCATCTTCCATCCGGATGGACTTGTTAGCCTGGGTTGAGAGAGAAACTTTTTGCTGGGGCTGCCGGCACTCCTAATAAAGGAATATTTGAGTTAACTTCAGAGGATTTGTCATGTCTGGGGAGCTGGGTCAGAACATGGACACTTGCCCGGATACCTCTCCACATGCCAGCTCAGAGGAGGACAAACCAGTTCCAGGCACCTCAGGAGGGGAGTTGGTCACTGGTTCCAAGCAGCCATCTGAGAGGGATTTGGCTGATTTCAGGTGGACAAAGCACACAGCTGCAGCCAGTCAGCGATGAGGAAGAGGAACTGCCTTCTGCACCTGATCCAAGGGCAGAGAAAAGGACGGAGCAGAGAAGGTCAGCCAGATTACTCGTGAGGAGGCAGCCTGGCCCTTCTTGATGGGCTGCACCAGAAGCTGGCTATTTAGCACACCAGACCGATGGAGGCAATGCTGGGAACAATGCATTTGTTTCCTTCTTTGAGCTTTGGGTCTTGTCTCTTCATCTGTTTCCCTTCGCCTGTTTCTTGAAACTCGTCTTTGCCTTGGGAACTTGCTTTGGCCTAGCGGACTGGACTTGCCTTTGCCTTGAGGACTAGCGTTGCCTTCATTTGAGTAGCTATGGAACTCATTGGGGTTGAGCTGGTGCCGGCACAGGGAATTGCTGGGGAATACCACTTCAGGATGTGGTGGCTCAGTGGCTAAGATTCTGAGCTTGTCGATCTAAAGGTCGGCAGTTCAACGGTTCGAATCCCTAGTGCCGCGAAAAGGGGTGAGCTCCCGTGACTTGTCCCAGCTTCTGCCAACCTAGCAGTTCGAAAGCACGTAAAAAATGCAAGTAGAAAAATAGGGACCACCTTTGGTGGGAAGGGAACAGCGTTCATCGCGCCTTTGGCATTGAGTCATGCCAGCCACATGACCACGGAGACGTCTTCAGACAGCGCTGGCTCTTCAGCTTTGAAACGGAGATGAGCACCGCCCCCTAAAGTCGGGAACGACTAGCACATATGGGCGAGGGGAACCTTTACCGTTACCTTTTTACCACTTGGAAGCCTTAACAAAGACTCCTTACACCCGTGGTGTGTGTGTGCTTGTGTGTGTTTGTGCGTGAGTGGGACAGCACAATTACCCCCTTGAGTACGATGTGGTTTCTGTCTTTATTTTGCAAAGCCATCATACCCAATTTTAGCACACAGAGAAGGCCAGGAAAGGTTCCTCGCTATTAAAACGAAACGTTATGTTTTTCCTGCAGCTCTTTTGCCAAAAAAAAGAAGAAGATAAAAATTCAAACAATATCCTAAGCTGCTTTCTTTCCTGGTGCTGCAGGTTGCTTTCCTCCTCTTTTTAGTTTCGACTTTCTTTCCAGTACAATGTGTGTGTGTGTGTGTGTGTGTGTATATATATATATATATTTCTAATCTCTCCAGTTGCTGATAGTTATCTAGCTTGGTGCAAGAGCGAAAGGGACTTTGTGTCAAACAATGAAAAATGACTTCTCAAGCTGTCTTTCTTCCTCTTGAAAAGACCTGAGATGTGCTCTGCACATACAAATGATTCTGCGTTTCCGGGACATTCGATCCAGGCTCAAGAGGATGGCGTGTGTGTGGACTGCAAAGATTTCCTTCTCAGCCACACCAAGGTCATTGCCACCCATCTCCAAAAATTCTTATTCCTGGGAAGAAAAGAAGCTGAGATCTTCCCACCAAGGTTGAGGTTGTGTTGTGGTCCGCCAGCAGCCTGCGGAGCTGTCAGCGGAGTCGGACAGCGATGAGGCTGAGGAAGAACAGGGGCCAGTCCTGGAGGCTGGGGAAGGCCCGGATGAGGGCTCTACGTCAGAGGCAGAGATGGGGCCAGGGCCATCAGGGAGTGAGGTGCAGACTCCAGAGCCTCCAGAGACTCACAGGAGTGAGGCAGAGGAACAGGAGGAGCCTATTCCTAATGCACGCATGAGAAGAGCTGCCAGAAGGCAAGAGCAGCTCAAGCAAAGAGGACAACTCAGGAGTAGGGCCAAGAGATGATTGGCCCTTCCCATAAGGCTTAAAACAGACCAGCAACGGTGTTTGGGCTTTGCCAGAAAACATTGGTAGCTTCGTCTTCGTCTTCTTCTTCGTCTGCGTCTTGTATTTATTTTTGCATCTGTGACTTCTGAACGTTTGCCAAGAAGCAGTTTGCCTAATTGGACCAAGGTTTGCGATAGGACTGAGGAATTTGTGTTGGGAGGAATTTGCTTTAATTTAGTTGAACGACGTTGGGAATAAAGTAATTCTCAGCTGTTCAAATAGTTTGTTTGTTTTTTTACCTCCTGATTTTCCTATTACTTACTTGGGCCTGGGTCACAACAGGTTGCTCCATCAGGCCAGGGATGGGAGATGACTTCTAGACAAGGTGGGGTTCACTTACCTTCCCTACCGGTTCGCAAATGTGAGCGCGCGCATGCGCAGTAGTTGCGTATTACATCCGCAGATGGGTGGGCAGAGCCTCCCGCAGTCGCCGCTACCGGTTCGCGCAACCCGGAGAGAACCGGCTGAATCCTACAACTGGTGTACATCCCATTTTTCCTCCTCTGTTGCACTGGACTGGGATTCAGCCGGTTCGGACCGATTCGCACGAACCGGTAGAGGAGATCGCAGGTGGGCCTGCCCATCTGCCCCAGCAGATATCATCCTATTTAGCCACGTTTTTGAGGCTGGGCACACGCGCAGAAGGTGTGCATGCGAGCAAAGTGCATACACGGAAAGCTGGGCACATGCACACAAAGCAAGCATGTGCTCAGGTAGCGAACCGGTGGTAAAAATATATGAAATCCACCTCTGATCTGTTTCCTTTCCTCTGCAATCTCTTCCACGAAATACATTTTAACCTGGAGCAACGTAACTGCAAAGGTTGGGATACAGCTTTACTTATTCAGAGGACTTCTAACCGAGAGAAGAAAAGGAGGCTAAAGAGCAGAAGATAAATCTTTTTTTCTCAAAACATAGATCTTCCATACTTCCACCTCTTACAATACTAGACAGCACAGAGACCTTCAAATTTCTAGGTTCTACCGTATCGCAAGATCTAAAATGGACACCCAACATCAAAAACATCATCAAAGAAGCACAGCAAAGAACGTTCTTTCTGCGCCAACTCAGGAAGTTCAAACCGCCCAAGGAGCTGCTGATCCAGTTCTACAGAGGAATTATTGAGTCTGTCATCTGAACTCCCATAACTGTCGGTTTTGGCTCTGCAACCCAACAAGACAGACACAGAATTCAGAGGATAATTAGAACTGCAGAAAAAACAATGGCTACCAACCTGCCTTCCATGGAGGACCTGTCTACTGCACGAGTCAAAAAGAGGGCTGGGAAAATATCTACAGACCCTTTGCATCCTGGACATAAACTGTTTCAACTCCCACCCTCAAAACGACACTATAGAGCACTGCACACCAGAACAACTAGACACAAGGACAGTTTTTTCCCGAACGCCATCACTCTGCTAAATAAATAATTCCCTCAACACTGTCAAACTATTCACTAAGTCTGCACTACTATTAATCTTCTCATCGTTCCCATCACCCATCTCCTCCCACTTCTGACTCTATGACTGTAACTTTGTTGCTTGCATCCTTACGATTTATATTGACTGTTTCCTAATATGATTTGATTGCTTATTTGTTCCCTATGACTATCATTAAGTGTTGTAACTTATGATCCTTGACGAATATATCTTCTATTTTTATGTACACTGAGAGCGTATGCACCAAGACAAATTCCTTGTGTGTCCAATCACACTTGGCCAATAAAGAATTCCATTCCATTCCATTCTATTCCATTCCATTTTTTGGTGCCAACCCTGGAGGTTCTCTGTGCTCCTGGACCACTGCCAGAAGGATCTTCACCACATCCTTGGGAACAGAAGATGGGACCTGAAGCAACAGTGGCATTTTTATCTTGACAATATCTCAAGGAACTTCAGCCCAATCTCCTAGAGCAGTGATGGCGAACCTTTTCGGCACCGAGTACCCAAACCCTAACACCCCAGAGCACCGGAAACCCGAAGACCAGCCGGCCAGCACGTGCATTCATGTTTTTTGGCTGGTTTTTTGGCTGTTTTCAGCCGGAAAAAACAGTCTGTTTTTTGCCTGTTTGGGGGGCCATTTTCATGCTGTTTTTTGGGCTGTTTTCATGCTGTTTTTTGGGCTGTTTTCAGCCCAAACGCAAGCCCAAAAATGGCCTTAAAAACAGCCTGAAAAAGGTCTGAAAAACGGCCTGGAAAACGCCACAAAAATGGCCTGTTTTTTGGACGTTTCCAGGCCGTTTTCCAGTGCTCCAGCACCCACGAAGACCAGAAACCAGAACAGCTGGCGATGGCACGTGTGCCCACAGAGAGGGCTCCACGTGCCACCTCTGGCATGTGTGCCACAGGTTCACCACAGTGGTGCGTTTCAATTTTTTTTACTACCGCTTCTGTGGGTGTGGCTTCATGGGCGTGCCGTGGCTTGGTGGGCATGGCTTGGTGGGTGTAGCAGGGGAAGGATACTGTAAAATCTCCATTCCCACCACACTCCAGGGGAAGGTTACTGCAAAATCCCCATTTCCTCCCCATCAGTCCGAACTCGGGAGGCAGAGAATAGATGGGGGCGGGGCCAGTCAGAATTTTTACTACCGGTTCTCCGAACTACTGAAAATTTCTGCTACCGGTTCTCCAGAACTGGTCAGAACCTGCTGAAACCCACCTCTGGTCCTAGAGTGTTCCTCCAAGTAGGAATTGGTGGCTTGAAGGAGTCTGGTTTGGAACAGGGCCAACTACCACTTCCAGAGACTATGAAGCCATGGAGATCCTACAAAATATTATTCCTCAAAAACTCTAATCTATATAAGGGCTTCTTCCTGTCATTGGATGACCAGACTTGAAACTGGATTGGAACAGAAGGACCTCAAGACCAACATGATCGAAGATCACTTGCAGTGAAGAATATCAATCCAAATAATGGATCTGGAGGAGGTCTCATCAAAAGGAGCAACCAGGATGATGAGGGGACTGGAGGCTAAAACATATAATGAACGGTTGCAGGAACTGGGCATGGCTAGTCTAGTGAAGAGAAGGACCAGGGGAGACAGGATAGAAGTCTTCCAATATTTGAGGGGCTGCCACAGAGAGGAGGGGGTCAAGCTATTTTCCAAAGCACCTGAAGGCCGGACAGGAATAATGGATGGAAACTAACCAAGGAGAGATTCAACATAGAAATAAGGAGGAATTTTCTGACAGTAAAAACCATCAACCAATGGAACACAAGTTGCCTTCAGAAGTTGTGGGAGCTTCATCACTGGAGGCTTTCAAGAAAAGATTGGAAGCTGATCAAGGAGAGATTCAACTTGGAAATAAGGAGGAATTTTCTGACCGTGAGAACAATCAATCCATGGAACAGAAGTTGCCTTCAGAAGTTGTGGGAGCTTCATCACTGAAGGCTTTCAAGAAGAGACCGGACTGCCATCTGTCAGAAATGGTGTAGGGTCTCCTGCTTGGATGGGGGTGTGTGTGTTGGACTAGATTACCTACAAGGTCCCTTCCAACTCTGTTAATCTTTATCTGCTCCTTGAAGCTCATCACACCAAGCTCAGCCCAATTGTGAGTCTTTCTACCCTGGACAGAAGTCCTGTCCTCACAAACCATTGTGAAACTCAACAAAATTCATGGTAGCTTAAAATGGACCACTTCACAATGGACACCACTGTCCTAGCAAAGATCTACCACAAGAAGAGTCCACCAGAATTGGTTCCATACTAACAAAGCAATATTTGGGAAAGAATCAGGCAACCTGCCCACCATTAAGTCTCCACATATTTTTCTCTTTTGCTTCTCCTTTGTGTCAGGGTTCCAAGTAACACCCCCAACGAAAGAAGACTCTGAGGCTTGAAGTTCCTCAAAGTTCCATTTTATAAGAGATGTCATATTGGCACATCTGGGAAAACCCGAATCTGAAAGTTTCCAGGATTTCCCCACCCAAAGGAAAGTCCAAGTCCCTGCCCAGCACCCACAAGTCCATCACATGGTCCAATCAAACCCACCATCCCAACTGAGATGCCTCCCAGTTCCAGCCTTCCAGGTGCAGGGCAAGATGTCCTTGACTCTTTGAGAAAGGAATGTTATTTTGGCTACATATTTCCCCAGCTCTATACAATTGCCCCCTCCCAGTTTCCCACAGTAGTAAATGTGGCAGGTCTAAAGGCTATATGCAAAAGATGGCTTCCAGGCCTGATACTTTGCCTGCCTTGCACACACACCACAAGTTGTGCAGGAGGCAGTGTGAAAACTGCCAGCTCCCTCTCTACTTACATTCACGGAGAGAGCAATGTTTAGCCTCCTACACGACAATCCAATTTTATTGATGCCACTGCAGAGACAGAATTTTGCAATGCTTTAAGCCTACTGCAAAGCTCACGAGGGAGAGAGTGAGAGAGAGAGAGAGGGAGGGAGGGAAAGGGAGAGGGAGAGAGTGTGGTGGCCCGCAGCTGGCAACACGCAGCCACATTCCGCCGTTGAGGTAGGTGTGTGTTGTTGTACGTCAATCAATCCTTCAAGGAGAGAAAATGTACGGCGTACCGAGTATGCCATCCAGGTCTCTTAGCCCACCAGGGACCCGCAATCATTCTTCTGTTATGATACTTGTACTTGTCAAAAGTGGTTCAGCATGGCTGCCATCACATCAAACTACCCGGCCCTTTTGTAGCACAAGAAACACACGTTGCACAGCCTCTGGCATCGTTTCGCAAGATCGGGATTAAGGCTCCTGGGCTTGTAGAGGCTGACACGGTTCAGGTGTGTCACTGACTCACCTGAACTCACAGAGCCTCACAACTTGCATGCAACGTCTCGTTGTTCGAAGTGTGGTGAACTCATTACCCAGAAGTTCGGAGCAACTGTGGGGTGCTCTCCAGATCTTGAACTAAAGCCTTCATCCCCAGGTCTGCTGATCACCCATTACAGATACTCCTTGATTTACAACAGATACTCCTTGACTTACAACAGTGACCGAAGTTACGACGGCACTGAAAAAAGTGACCTATGACCGGTTTTCACACTTATGACCATGGCAGCGCCCCCCACAATCACCCGATCAAAATTCAGACGCTTAGCAACTTTGATTCACATTTATGAAGTTGCACTGTCCCACTGTCCCTTTTGCGACCTTCTGACCAGCAAAGTGAATGGGGAAGCCAGATACACCTAACAACCAGTCATTCACTTAACGACTGTGGCAAGAAAGGCCATAAAATGGAGCAAAGTTGACTTAATGCATGTCTTACTTAGTAACATAAATTTTGAGCTTAACTGTGGTCTTAAGTCAAGGAATACCTGTATAGAAGCCAACACTCTTACAAACATCCTCATTTAGCAACCAAAACTGGGAGCAACTCAGCCATTAACTGAAGCAACTGTGCTTATGATCTTACTTACTTCACAGACCTGAGAAGGTTGCGAAGTTGCTTCTTCATCACCACCGTATCTACGAACGGTCACTAACCAAGGTCGTCATTAAATAAGGACATTTGAGAAAGCAATTTCCAGTACAGGCTTAACTCTGTTTCTCCTACAAGTGAATCTCTGGTGCTTTTTCTCCATTGCTCCTCTATTAAATCCTTGAAATCTACAAAATTCCTGGATATTTTTTTAAATTTTTAATTTTGCCTCTGGTCCCATCCAGCGGGCACAGAGAGATGCCCAATTTCCACCAGGGATCCAGAATAAGCAAACTCATTGATCGCTTTGTTTCAACTGCACCAGTTTCTCAAATATCCTCTTCAGCAAAAATGAAAATTATGTGTATTGGACCTGGTGCGCGTTAAGTGAATTTCGTTGTATGGGTATACTGTGTATACACATACAATGATAATAAAGTTATTATTATTATTAAAAGCCAAGAGCGAAAATCTGTTCTCAGACACCGGCAGAATTTCAGAATTCACGTTTTTTTTTAATCCCACATATGTTTCGGAAAAGTGTGGGAAAATGTGTCCACAGCATGATTATGAAGGGAGTGGAGATTTAAAGTCAACGGGTAGGCGCTTAATCTAAAGAAACCTCTCATTTCGACCGCAAGGGCCAAGAATTCAAGATTATTTCGGGCAGCCTCGCTCACTGCTTGGCTGCCGTTGGCATCTCCACATCCACTTCGAAGGGGTTCTTTATTTAGAAGCCGTGTTTCTCCTCTAAAAACATTGTCGGTGAAATGCAACGTCGTGATTAAATTTACCAACTGGGAATTGCATCTCTTCTGATTAGATAACAGCCCAACAGAATACCAATATTTTCACAGTAGCGTGCCAAACGTAACGTTCGTAATACCCATTTTTGAATGCAGCCACAGAGACAGACAGATAAATACAATTTGTCCTTCTAAATCGGGACAGACGTTCTTTCTTTTTTTAAAAAAAAAAATGCAAATGTTTATAACGTGTTCTGTTTTTTCCCTTATGAATCGACTGGTTTAAGGTCTTTAGATTTAAAGAGAAGACACTTGGATTTGACGCCACAGGAGGGAACTGAAAAATGTATAAACTTATATTCTCCATGTCAGAGATGGATTTCCCATATGCTTATTCTGCTTCGCCCCGCATTCGCCTTCTGTACATGCAGCCAGCCAGGGGTGGGTTCTACTTATCTTTACTACCGATTTGCAACGGAATCGTGCCTGCCTGCGCGCTTCACTCACGCCTTGCTGCTGGGCATGTGCAGATCATTGATGACGACATCTGGGGCAGTGGGCGGGGCCTCCCACCAGTTTTACTACCAGTTCTTGCGAACCGGTCCGAACTGGGGACAACCTACCACTGTGGCCTGCCTTCCACGCATCCGCTTTGCTCGCGTGGCTTGCACGCATGCACACAGCTTAGAAAACATGACTAAATCGGACGGCATAGCGCCAGGGCAGGTGGGCGGGGCCCACCCGTGGTCACCACTACCAGTTAGACCCGAAACCGGTCCGAACCGGCTGAATACCACCAGTGCCCAAAGACCATCATTCATTGAAGAAAAAAAAAGGAGTGTTTTGCCAAATGTTTCCAAAGTTCTCCAGTTCTCCCGTTTTTCCTTCCTTCGAATTATTGTAAAGCCTACAAAACAAAATGGGTGGGTTTGGTTGGAAGGTGAAGGACCATCATTCCTTGTTCTGGGCAGAATATCTGATCAAATGGTCTTTGAACTTCGATGGGGCAACATTTATAACCTCCTCAAATGTCGTCTGTCCTTCTCTGAGTTTTTCGCCCTCCCCAGGCTCCAGAGGCTTTCTTGGAGCCTGAGGAGGGCAAAAATGGCCTCCCCCTGCTGGGAGGCCCTTCGGAGGCTGGAAACGGCTCATTTGTCAATTTCCAGTGGGACCAGAAGGCCTATTTTTGCTGTCCCCAGGCTCCAGAGCCTTTCTAGGACACTGGGGAGGGCGAAAACGCCCTTCCCCATCCATCCCCCGGAGGCCGTTTGCCAACTTCCGGTGAGGCCATTTTCGCCCTCTCCAGACTCCTAGAAAGGCTCTGGAGCCTGTCGAGAGAAAAAATGGGCCTACCGAGCCATCATGTGCCAGAAGCATGGGGAGCGTGGAGGAGGGATCGTGCGTACATGTGGGGGGGGGATATGGAATTATGGGTGTGGGCATGCGCACGTGTGACACCCCCCACCCCCCGCTCCTGGCACGCGATGGAAAAAAGGTTAGCCATTACTGCCCTATACCCATTTCAGACAGGTGGCTGTTTAGTCTCTTCTTAAAAGCCTCCAGTGATGAAGCGCCCACAACTTCTGGAGGCAAGTTGTTCCACTGGTTAATTGTCCTTACGGTCGGGAAATTTCTCCTTCGTTCGAGGTTGGATCTCTCTTTGATGAGTTTCCATCCGTTGCTTCTTCAGCCTTTTGTATTTTGGCCTCTAAAATCAGCAACAAAAACCCCAACCAACCATCCTGAGGCAGATCACGCCATGTTGGCAAGCAACTCTTTCCTTCACCTCTTATCAGAAGGAGCACGAAACCACATCATTCCCGTTTTTAACATAGTGTGTACCTTTTTCCAAGCAGGGCCTCGAAACCTTCCGTTTTCTCCCCCATTCCGAATCCTTGCGGGTTTTGATTGACAGCACGAAAAGCAAGCTGTCAATCATACAGACTCCAGATGAGACGTTGATAGATGGGCCTGACGGCTGTGAGGCCCCATTTTGCACTCTCTAAGCAATTCCCCAGAAACTATTTGTCTTCTCGATGAAAACCACAGATTAATGTGGTAACCATGTTTTAGTTACTGTTCATTTCTCTGAGTCTTGTGATTACCAGAGGACGCAGGAAGTTTGTAGGGAAGGACAGTGTGTTGGCATTTGCCCTCGAATCTGCTGAATTCGTTTGGAGGCCGTAAAGAATGAGATTTTTCTGGATGGACGGGTTGAACTTCCTCACTAGATGCAAATGAATCGGATGGTGGCTGAAGGGCTGAGTCCTTGGCACGTCAGAAAACTGCAGAAAACACGTCTGCCCAAATTAAATGAACAGAATAACAGAGTTGGAAGGGACCTTGGAGGTCTTCTAGTCCAACCCCCTGCTTAGGCAGGAAACCCTATACCAGTGATGGCTAACCTTTCTGTCATCGCGTGCCAAAAGCGTGGGGAGCGTGAGTGTGTGTGTGTCACGTGCACGGGTACCCACACCCATAATTCTATGTGCCCCACCCCACGCACATATGCATGCGACCCCCCCCCGCACTCCCCCCGCTTTTGGCACACAATGGCACGGTGGGCGCGGTAGGCCTGTTTTTCGCCCTCCCCAGGCACCAGAGGCTTTCTAGGAGCCTGGGGAGGACGAAAACAGCCTTCCCCACCCCCCTGGAGGCCAGAAACAGCCCATTTGCTGACTTCCTGTGTGACTGGAAGGCCCTTTTTTCATTCTCCCCAGGCTCCAGAGCCTTTCTAGGAGCCTGGGGAGAGCGAAAAATGGGCCTTCCCCACCCCCACCCCCCGGAGGTTCTCCAGAGGCTGGAAACAGCCTGTTTCCTGACTTCCAATGGGCCCAAAAGGCCCAAAAATCAGGTGGCTGGCGCGCGCATACGCACCGGAGCTAAGCTCACATGCCCACTGATATGGCTCCATCTGCCACCTGTGGCCCAAAACCTATGGTCCACACGTGCCATAGGTTCACCATCCAATCTTCTTAAAAACTTCCAGTGTTAGAGCATTAACAACTTCTGGAGGCAAGTCGTTCCACTGATTCATTGTTCTCCCTGTCAGGAAATTTCTGACAACTTCTGGATTGGTTCTCTCCTTGATCCGTTGCTTCTTGTCCTGCCTTCCGATGCTTTATCCTGGTGTGGTTTTCTGCATCAACAGCATGCAAGGAGGGGTGTCATAACTTTTTGGATTTCTGGTGGGTTGGAACAAGCTGGAGCAAAGAACAAATTGAATATTTGCATTTTCTGCAGCAATTCTGATGCGCGGCTGATGGCCGACCTCCAAATGTTTTACTACAACTCCCATCGTCCCGCTCTGTGTTCTCTATTCTACATTTTCAATTCAGTATCTTTCCCCCCCCCCCCCCCGATTTATGGACTGAGTTCACACCTCCTCTTTCATTATCAAGGCCAGGGACTTTGGAAAGCGTTAAGCCTGATTTTAAGGGCTGTGCAGGCATGTGGAACTCAACTGGTGAGTTTGTCCTCTACTGGATGATCCGAAAAGGAAAGGAAACCCGGTTATTTGGAGAAAATGGGCTGTAGGAATTTGGCTTCCATTAGCACTTCCTTTAGGAAAATTATCGTGATGACTCTCCTGGACTGTTGTGGCCTGTTGACCATCGGCTCCTCCAGCAGCCGATTCAGAGGAGGAGGCGTAGGAGTCAGGATCAGCATCGAGGCAACCTGAGAGCTCCGAGGGGGAAGAGGGAATGGAGTTGGCAGAGAGAGAGAGAGAGAGACGGAGGCGGAGCCTGGGCCGTCTGTCAGCCCTCAGATGGAGAGCCAACACCCCCCAGGTCTGGAGGTGGCTGATGAGGAAGAAGAGGAACAGCTGGGCCCACTGCCTGACCCACTGCCTGACCTAACAGTCAGGAAATTTCTCCTTAGTTCTAAGTTTCTTCTCTCTTTGATTAGCTTCCATCCGTTGTTTCTTGTCTTGCCTTCTGGTGCTTTGGAGAATAGGTTGACCCCCTCTTCTCTGTGGCAGCCCCTCAAATATTGGAAGATGCTATCATGTCACCCCTGATTCTCCTTCTCACAAGATTGGACCTAACCAAACCAATGGACTCATCGGTTTTCCTGTATACTGCAGAGGGTCAGACTAGATGGCGCTTGGGGGTCCCTTCCATAATTCTACGACCATCTAAAGGAAAGCCATGTTAAAAATTTCTGCTTGATCCTACTGGTGCCCCACCGGTGATTCCTACAAATCTGCCCAAGTCACGAGGAATCCGATCTAAACCATCCATTCCACTTGGAAAATCCATCCGATTCAATTTTGTGGAGCAGATGAAAGTCCAACCAAACATCTGGGCTCATCTGGAGTCAGAGAAAGTTCATGACTAGGTGGCTCAGTGGCTAAGACACTGAGCTTGTCGATCAGAAAGGTTGGCAGTTCAGCGGTTCGAATCCCTAGGTCCCTTCCAACTCTGTTACTGTTAAATATGCTCAAAGGTCTTCCGATGAGTCTCAGTGGACTGGGAGGTGCCCCTATGATTTGATGACTGGGATGACTTCTCAATTTCTGAAGGTCTACCTTAGGGTCAGGAGACCATCTCTGTCCAGGAACTGTTGCTCTTCCCATGTCATGCCTTCTTCTTCTTCCCTCCCCAGATGCCTCCACTCGACCTCCGCTCTCCCCAAGGTGACAAGAGATAATATTAACACATTATCATTTTAATCAGCCCATGATTAACCAAACTTCATGTATTATTCAGAGCAGTCCATTAAAGGTCCCCATCGCTCTCTTTCGCTCCGCCGGTGGCAGCTTCTGGCAGCCGCTCTCTGTCATCTCACCGACCATTTTGGCCCTCGCCTTGGAAAATAAGAGCAGGGCAGGAAAGATATCCACCTAGGCTGCCCTACCACCAGAGTTGATATTCAGCCGGTTCGGATCGGTTCGCCCGAACCGGTAGCGGAAATCGCATGTGGGCCCACTCACCCGCTCCGGCTCTATGCCATCCTATTTAGGCACGTTTTTGAGGCCAGGAACATGCAGGGAAGGCTGGGCGCATGTGTGGAAGGCAGGCGCGTGAGCAAACTAGGCATGAGCACGGCGAACCAGTAGTAACCAGGGGTGGGTTTCAGCAGGTTCGGATCAGTTCTGGAGAACCGGTAGCGGAAAATTTGAGTAGTTCGGGGAACCGGTAAATACCACCTCTGACTGGCCCCGCCCCCATCTATTCTCTGCCTCCCGAGTCCCAGCTGATCGGGAGGGAATGGGGATTTTGCAGTAACTTTCCTCTGGAGTGGGTTGTGAATGGAGATTTTACATTATCCTTCCACTGGAGTGGGGTGGGAATGGGGACTTTGCAGTATCCTTCCCCTGGAGTGGCGTAGGACAATCCCTTCACAGATCAATCTGCCTCCCAAAAGAGATTGGGCTAAGATAATGAAAAATGAGAAAATGTGAGATGTTTTGCCTGGTGGCTCAGCAGACTGGTAGCATTGTGATTAACACCAGCTGTCTGCAATTACTGTAAGTTCGAATCTCACCAGGCTCAAGGTTGACTCAGCCTTCCATCCTTTCTAAGGTAGGTAAAATGAGGACCCGGTTTGTGGGGGCAATAAGCTGACTTTGTATAAATATACAAAAGTATGAAGGCTATTGCTTAGTGCATTGTAAGCCGCCCTGAGTCTCCGGAGAAGGGCGGCATATAAATCAAATTAAAAAAAAAAAATCTTTGTCTCTGGCCACCATGTTCAGAGTGGACTTCCTCAGCCCTGGTCAACTCGAAGGACTATACAGTCTGTTCTTCCAATTGCTAACTCTGCGTTCCCACCATTTTACAGGAGAGTCAAAAATCTACCATTATCATCATCAAGAAAAAAAAAATGAAGATCGTGTTAGCAAGCGGCACACCGAACTAATCCGATATAAGGGGGCGACGAAGCCCACCAAACAATTAATAACCGGTAATTAAAATTCATCTGCCTTCACAGTCCTGTGCATTAAAATAACAACATTTAATTATATGTCTCTTACCATCCTGATCTGTAGGAACGTTTACAAAACCTGCATCTCTTTAATTGTATTTTAGGGATGTTTTGCCAAGGAAATAAAAAGAGTTGGGACATACCCAAATTCTTTGCAAGGAAGGAAAAAAAAAACCCAACAATTTTATAAATTGCAAATAAGGGAGAGATTTCTTCCCTCTCTCCCCCGCCCCCCAATTCGGATTCATAAAAAACATCCTTGTAAAGACATTTGGGCTGCTGATTCTAATTTGCAGCAAGCCCATTCAGAGAGAGGGCAATGTTTCTTTCTTTCTTTCTTTTTTTAAACAAGTTTTATTGGTTTTTTTCTTTTCTCCTCTCCCACCTTCACTCACATCTTTCTTTCTTTCTTTTTTTTTTGAACAGAGTTTTGGTCGTTTCTTATTTTATACAATTAGTCAAACTCAAATATATTTTACTCAATTACAATTTTTGTCAATATCGACTTCCCCCTTTTCCTTTTTTTTGAATATACCTCAGTATTTCTATGCTTACATACATAAACACCTTCTTCATTTATCCCTAAATTCTAACTTTACTATTTATACATATTTATCCTCTTTTATTCTTAAACAATTCATTCTTTTTCTTAATATATTTATATTTGTTTGTTCAGAGCTGCCTTTCTTCCACTTCATCTTTTTTTTATTGTACAGCAATCTTTCTCCTCAAACCTAGCCTTTCCCTCTTCTCCTTCACACTTTCTTTCCCCACCTTCTTCTTCTCTTCTCTACTTCCCCTTCCCTTCTCCTTCTCTTCCTCTCTTCCTCCCTCTCTTGCCTTCTCTCCTACTCTACTTTCCCTTCCCTTCTTTCCTCCCTACTCTTCCATCCCCTACTCTTCCAACGGAGAGAGGGCAATGTTTCTTGCCGTACCTCTGAATAAGTCACTTTGCAAAAAACTCAAAGGTGCTTTTTTTCAAAGACGCAACTGAACTTTCCTCGTTTTTCCTGAAGATGTCTCACTTCTTGTCCGAGAAGCTTCTTCAGTTCTATCAGGTCAAACCACCAAGACCGGGATCATTTGAGAAACAGCAAGGATACTTCGCAAAAACTCCCAAATCGGTTCCCGTAGCGCAGACATAAATATTCTAGTTTGGTTTTTAATTATTTCTTTATGGCAAATACACCATATTTTCCTGAAAATAAGACCTCCCCTGAAAATAAGACCTCCTCAAAGAAATAAACCGTCCACTGAAAATAATCCCTCCCTCGAAAATAAGCCCTTCCCGAAAACATTTAACCACATGCGCAGGTTAGGGTTAGGGAGATAGAGCTGGAAATCAGGTAAGATGGCAAGAGGAACCCCGTGTCAGCACTTCAACCTGCATTTACTCTAGTGCTGACATAAGAAGGAGAAGAGGGGGCAGCTGGCAAGAGGACACTTGACATTTCACCTACTTATTTTCCTTGAAGATAATATCCCCTAGGAGATGAGATGGGAGGGGGACATTCCTGGGAGCTTAGGTAGTAGATATGGGGAGAGTGATTGGAAGAAGGCCAATGAGACGCAGAGATTTGGGGAACGGAAAGGGAGGGTTTGGGGTCAGGAAGTCAGAGTTGGCTACACCACGATTGGGGGCAGATTGTCATGCTTAATAAAATGAAAGATTTCTTCAAAGACTATCTGTTTGGAAATGCAATTTATTTTATTTGAGACGATATCGAAACCTGACACCCCGTCTTGCTCCTCGCGCCCCAAAATAATAAGTCCTCCCTGAAAATAAGGCCTAGCGCTTATTTCAGGTATCAAAAACATATTAGACAGTGTCTTATTTTTGGGGAAACACAGTAGGACTTTTCCCAGCAGGATGTTATTTTACATGCCAGAAGGAAAAAAGTCCTGCGTGTAGAAAACTAAGTTGTCAGGAGAGAAATGTCACACACACCCCCTTCTTGGCATGTTTATTTTCTGCATGCGAGGGTTCTTTAAATGCGGTGATTTATGGAACGGCATTTCTACAGCAGAGCAAACCGCCAAGCCTCCGCTACAACAAGTGGCTGAGAGACTAATTTTTGATATTGTGCTCCGGTGAGCCGGAACGGTGACGGCCTTTTGAAGATCTAGAGAGAGAAATAAAGACATTAACGGAGGCGCCCCGTCTCTGGCCTGGCACCGGCCACGTAAATGTAATGGATGATTGTATCTGCAGCAGATCTGTTTTTCATTAGTGGCTGCTGGACGTAATAGGCCAGATAAAAAGCAGGTGCTTACAGCCTTTTTATTGGTCACTATTTGCTGTCATAATCAGGATGTGATTTATGGAGTGGCGCGACAGGAGGCTGGTTCAGAGAGAGCGGGAAGCGAGGCTGAAGCCGCACGGGGAGGGGGAGGTCTTGCGATGCCAA
Source organism: Pituophis catenifer annectens (assembly GCF_029215685.1). Lineage (NCBI taxonomy): Eukaryota > Metazoa > Chordata > Lepidosauria > Squamata > Colubridae > Pituophis > Pituophis catenifer. The sequence continues at coordinate 8,615,098 of NW_027256898.1, read as the reverse complement.
AACCGCGCAGAAGGTTTAGGGGAGAACCTAAAGTTCCCCAACAGGGGGAAGATGCATGGTGTCAGTCCTTGGAACTCCCTGCCGCTGGGTCTTGAAATGATTAGTCCCGCCTGGACTACTGTAATGCTCTCTACATGGGGCTCCCCTTGAGGAGCACCCGGAAGTTCCAACTGGCGCAGAGTGCGGCTGCGCAGGTGGTTATGGGAGCGACGTGGCGTTCCCATGTAACACCTCTCCTGCGCGAGCTGCACTGGCTCCCGGTGGTATTCCGGGTGCGCTTCAAGGTTTTGGTTACCACCTTTAGAGCGCTCCATGACTTAGGGCCTGGTTATTTATGGGACCGCCTGCTGCCGCAAACAGCCTCCCACCGGCTGGTACGCTCTCACAGAGAGGGACTCCTCCGGGTGCCGTCGGCCAAACAATGTCGGCTGGTGGCCCCCAGGGGGAGAGCCTTCTCTGTGGGGGCACCTACTATCTGGAATGAGCCTTCCGCCGCGCTCTCAAGACCTTTTTATTTCACCAGGCTGGTCTGGCCTAACCTCTCCCATTCTCTTTTTAATGTAAATTTTAATGTAAATTTTAATTTGTTCTTAACCTGGAGTTTTAAATTTGTCTTGGGCTAAATTGATTTAATTTGATTTTACTTCTGCTCTTAAATTTTTGTATTCTATGTGTTTTATCTTGTGCCTCTTCACCGCCCTGAGTCCTTCGGGAGTAGGGCGGTATATAAATCAAATAAAATGAAAATGAAAAAATTAGGGGTGGGAAAGGAGTAACGGACGAACAGGGCGTTAAAAAAATGCAGCTAGATATTTTTAAAGAGGAGAACTGTGGCTCTCTTCCAGGCACTGATTCCCGATCTGGGATTTTGGTTTTGGGTTTTTTTTTTGCAAATTTGTCAAAATTGTCCACAGGGGTTGTGTGCAGGGGTGGGCTGCTGGGGGTTTCCAGGGGTTCGGGAGAACCTCTAGCTAAGATTCTGTGCAGTTTGGAGAACCCCCAAATCCCACTCCTGGCTGGCTCCCGCCCACCCCGCCCTGCCCCTCCCAGGAGTTCCCACGCAGCCTGTTTTGGATGCAGGCAAGTTCAGGGCGTGCACGGAGACACGGAGAGGGTGAAAAACGGGCCTACCAGAAGTTCAGGAAAGCCAGAAATGGGCCCAGAGGGCCTCCAGAGAGCCTTTGGAGCCTGGGGAGGCTGTTTTTGCCCTCCCGGAGACTCAAGAAAAGCCTCTAGAACCTGGGGAGGGCAAAAACGCATCCCCACCCCCGCCGTGGTGCAGGAAGCAGACTAGGCCACGCTCACCATGCCCACGCGCACCCAGCAACCAGGCAGAGAACCCCTTGCTAAAATTTTTGAAGCCCACCCCTAGTTGCGTGAACATGTACACAAATTATTTCAAGCCCCATGATCGGGTGCACAAAAACATGGCTCATTCCTACACCTTCAGACAGACACACGCACGCTCTCCCCCTTTGCAAAGCTATCAAAAGAAGGCAGCACTCCAACCGGTGAGGTTGTTGTTATATCCTCCTGAGGAAACCATTGTTTTTTTTTAAAAGGACCCCAGCAGATGGCTGGATCGCCTTCCATCCTACGAGGAAGGCTGGCGACAACCCACCGAAAGCAGCATGAAATCTACAAACCTAAACAGAACCGGAAGTAGCATTTCCCACCATACAGGCATGTGTTGATTTTATGACCATTTTTTACCATGGTCGTTAAAGTGAATCACAGGGATGTAAAACGAATCCAGCCTCCCACCCCCCCATCGGCTTTGCTTTCCGAAAGCCGGCTGGGGAAGGTCACCAATCTTGTGACCATAGGATACTGCGATCCTTGTAAATGCAAGCCGGTTGCCAAGCACCTCAATCGTGCGAGGCCAGGAGTGGTGTGACGGTCGTAACTCTGAGGACAGGCTTTAAGTTACTTTCTCCAGCACTGTAACTTTGAATAAAAGGCGGTAAGTTGAAGACTTAACTGTTTCAAAGGCCCTCAAGGTTAAAATGATGTGCAAACACAGAACAGGGAGTTAAGCATTAGGCAGCCAAAAAAGCCAACGCAATCCTAAATTGCATTACAGAGGGATACAATCAAGTTCAAGGGAGGTACTAATACCACTCTATAAAGCCTTAGTAAGATCACACCTAGAGTATTGTATCCAGTTTTTGGTGACCACACTATAAAAAAGATGTTGAGACTCTAGAAAAAGTGCAGAGAAGAGCAACCAGGATGATGAGGGGACTGGAGGCTCAAACAGACGATGAACGGTTGCAGGAACTGGGCATGGCTGGTCTAGTGAAGAGAAGGACCAGGGGAGACATGAGAGCAGTCTTCCAATATTTGAGGGGCTGCCACAGAGAGGAGGGGGTCAAGCTGTTTTCCAAGACACCCGAAGGCCGGACAAGGAATAATGGATGGAAAGTGAACAAGGAGAGATTCAACCTAGAAATAAGGAGGAATTTTCTGACAGGGAGAACAATCAACCCATGGAACAGAAGTTGCCTTCGGAAGTTCTGGGAGCTTCATTCATTCTCTTTCAAGAAGAGACTGGACTGCCATCTGTCAGAAATGGTGTAGGGCCGTGATGATGAACCTATGGCACGCGTGCCACAGGCGGCACACGTAGCCATATCAGAGGGCACACGAGCTCAGCTCCAGTGCCAGCCAGCTGATTTTCGGGCCTTCTGGGCCCACTGGAAGTAAGGAAACAGGCTGTTTCTTGCCTCTGGAAGGTCGTGGGGGAAGGGCTGTTTTTCTCTCTCCTTAGGCTCCAGAGTCTTTCTAGGAGCTTGGGGAGGGCAAAAACAGCCTCCCCCTGCCCCCAGATGCTCTCTGGAGGCAGGAAATGGGGGGTTGGACTAGATGACCTACAACTCTGTTAATCTGTTCTGTATAACCTTCTTTTTAAATTTTGGGCCAAATTGAGATATTTCCTTTTAATCTGTTCTTAATGTATTTATTATGTGTTTTTATTTGGCTGTACACCGCCCTGAGTCCCTAGGGAGAAGGGCGGTATATAAATTTGAAGTAAAATAAAAATAAAATAAAATAAAATAACCAGGTTGTGTGAACGTGTCCCTCAGGGAGCCCCCCCCCCCCCCGCCAGCCTGGACAAGCAAGGATTCAAAGGTTTCCATGCACCAGCGACGGAGAAAAGGCCCTCTTGATCTACAGCCTCTTATTAGCCGGGATCGGCCTCCCTCTCTCCAAACCAGGAAACTATCTCCATAAATTATAGATTTAATATTTATCTCTTGCCACCGCGCAGACACGGATAATGTTTTAGCAGCATTCGCCGCACTTAGACCCAGGTTTTATTTATAATTCCTTCCCCCCCCCCCCCCCCGTTCCTTCAGATGGGTTCTCTCTCGGGGACGCGAGAAAATAGAAACAGGGACATTAAAAATTAAAAAAAGAAAAAAAAAGAAAGAAACAAGAAAGAGAAGTCTGTTTGCTTTTCGGCTGTTGGTTTTGCTCGCGAAAAATGTCACGGATAAAACTCCGAGCTGCGGCCTGCATCTCCCGGATATAAATTTAAGATAATTTTACAGGACGGAGGTTCCCAATGAATCAGGGCCGGGAAAGCAGAACCTCCATGGATAGGAGAAGCTTACCAGAAGATTATAGACAATGAACGAGGGAAGGCTAGAAAGCAAAACCTCCACAAACAGGGGCAGTATACCGGACGCAATATACTTAGGAAGTATATGACCACATGAGCGGAGGAAATATTAAACCATCCATAAAACAGAGGCTTCTCTAAGATAGAAGCAGAGCCTCCATGGACAAGGGGAATATATCAGAAACTTGGCCCAAGGTTAAGAAGACAGCTTAGACCAATGATGGCTAACCTTTTTGTCATCACGTGCCAAAAACGGAGGGAGCGTGTGTGTGTGTGTGTGTCACGCGCACGAGTACCCACACCCATAATTCTATGCACCCCACCCCGCACTCCCCCCGCTTTTGGCATGCAATGGCACGGTGGGCCCGGTAGGCCCGTTTTTTTGCCCTCCCCAGGCTCCAGAGCCTTTCTAGGAGCCTGGGGAGGGCGAAAACAGCCTTCCCCACCTCCCTGGAGGCTGGAAACAACCCATTTGCTGATTTCCTGTGGGACCGGAAGGCCCTTTTTTCGCTCTCCCCAGGCTCCAGAGCCTTTCTAGGAGCCTGGGGAGAGCGAAAAAACGGGCCTTCTCCACCCCCTCGGAGGTGTTCCTGTTTCCTGACTTCCGGTGGGCCCAGAAGGCCCAAAAATGAGCTGGCTGGCACGCGCATGCATGCCGGAGCTGAGCTAGCGTGCCCACCCGTATGGCTCCATGTGCCACTTGCAGCATGCGTGCCATAGGTTCGCCATCATGGGTCTAGACAGTCACTTATCTGAAATAGTATAGGTTCTCCTGCTTGAGCAGGGGGCTGGACTAGAAGACCTCCAAGGTCCCTTCCCGCTCATTCATTCTGTTCTATTAGACAACGACTGAATGATGGCTTAAAAGCAGATACTCCACAAACAGGGGCAGAATACTGCACCAACGTAAGCGTATGTCCACATGGGTGTAAAGTTACGAAACAGAGGGCTCTCAAAGGCAGAAGCAGAGCCTCCATGGACAGGGGGCGTATATCATAAAAGTATAGCACAAGATTAGACAAGGAGTGAATTATGAATTATGAAGTACAACCTCCTCCATCACCAAAGCTTTGCTGAATCCTAAAGGCAAATATAACCGAAGGTGGGCTCCCCCTATGCCCTCCTGGCAGATTTGGGGCACTGAGGTTTTGCTAATGCAGAACAGCTGCCGCGAAAGCAACGGAGTGCAGGATTATCTCTCCTAACTCTTGTGACCGAACTGGCAATGCAGATTAGGCCACATGGCTGGGCCGCTACGCTAACCATGCCATCCAAAGTGGCTAAACTGGGCAGCCTCCAATTCTCGTGGTCTGTGAAAAGACCCTTAACTCGAGGCGCCAGGTTGACCGAATCCATAACGGGCGGTGGCAGGCAGCATCCTGCTTGCCTGCCTTCCCCAGCTGGGTACCAGCTGCCAGCTCCAATGTAAAATGTGCCAGCGGGTTAAGCAAAGGTAGAACTGTCCTTTTCTGCAAAGCAACCTCCTATTTACATCAGTGGTGGGTTCCTCCCGGTTCCGCTGAGCCGGTAGCGGTGACGATATGACGTCAACCGAACCAGTTCTGCCCACCCCCGCTCACCCCCACCCCTGCGTTATTCTTATCTTTTATTTGGCCCCACCCCCAATCTATTACTGCCTCCTGAGTCCCAGCTGATGGCTAGAGGGAAAAAAACTATTTAAACTCTTGCCCGGGGCTTCAAAGGGCCGCCCTACAGCTGATCAGTGTTAAAAGCAAACAAATGAGTAGACCGGTGCCTGCAAAAATACATGAGTAGATCAGTGCCTGCAAAAATACATGAGTACATCAGTGCCTGCAAAAATAAACGGGCAGACTAGTGCCTGCAAAAATACATGAGTAGATCAGTGCCTGCAAAAATACATGAGTAGATCAGTGCCTGCAAAAATACATGAGTACATCAGTGCCTGCAAAAATAAATGGGCAGACTAGTGCCTGCAAAAATACATGAGTAGATCAGTGCCTGCAAAAATACATGAGTAGATCAGTGCCTGCAAAAATACATGAGTACATCAGTGCCTGCAAAAATAAATGGGTAGATCAGTGCCTGCAAAAATACATGAGTAGATCAGTGCCTGCAAAAATACATGAGTAGATCAGTGCCTTCAAAAATAAATGGGTAGACCAGTGCCTGCAAAAATACGTGAGTAGATCAGTGCCTGCAAAAATAAATGGGTAGACCAGTGCCTGCAAAAATACGTGAGTAGATCAGTGCCTTCAAAAATAAATGGGTAGATCGGTACAGCTCTGCAAGCAGTTAAAAGCCTGGTAGACCAGTACCTCTGCTAAATCCTAAAGAACTGTCACATGACCATCAAGCCACGCCCACAAAATAAGCCATGCCCACAGAACCGGTAGTAAAAAAATGTAGAACCCACCCGATTTACATATATGCAAATGAGACCGTGCTGTCTGTAAAAACGAGCCCTGGCCAAGGCCGGCTACCCTGCTCAGGAATGGGCACATGCCCACGCAGCTTCGAAGTATTTGGCATCACGCATTTGGAGGTGGATAATGCCAGCTTTATCCACAATCCCTCCGCGGCGTCAGTGTGGGGCATTGTGGGAAATGTAGTCTCCCAGATCTCCCTGGGTCCTGCGGGAGGTTCAGGAGCACAGGTGAGCTGTGAATACAAGGAGTGTACAGGTAGTCCTCAACTTATGACCAGCATAATTAGCATTTACGTCCAATTTGGGGCAAAGATGCCCCTCATTAACAATGGGCCCACTTAATATGAGACGTGGTGGCACGGTGGTTAGAATGCGGTATTGCAGGCGAACTCTGCTCACTGCAAGCAGTTTCAATTCTGACCGGCTCAAGGTTGACTCAGCCTTCCGTCCTTCCGAGGTCGGTCAAATGAGGATCCAGATGGTTGGGGGACAATGCACTGACTCTGTTAACCGCTTAGAGAGGGCTGTAAACCACTGTGAAGCAGTCTATAAGTCTAAGAGCTATTGCTATCTTCCTTCCTTCCTCCCTCCCTCCCTCCCTCCCTTCCCAGTGGTGAGAATGCAGTATTGCAGGCTAACTCTGCCGACTGCCAGCAGTTCAATCCTGACCAGCTCAAGGTTGACTCAGCCTTCCGTCCTTCCTCCCTCCCTCCCTCCCTTCCTTCCCGGTGATGAGAATGCAGTATTGCAGGCTAACTCTGCCGACTGCCAGCAGTTCAATTCTGACCAGCTCAAAGTTGACTCAGCCTTCCGTCCTTCCGAGGTGGGTAAAATGAGGACCCAGATGGTTGAGGGACAATGCACTGACTCTGTTAACTGCTTAGAGAGGGCTGTAAAAGCACTGTGAAGTGGTATATGAGTGCTACTGCTAAGAACCTCTGTAAAAAAAAGGTCATAAAATCAGGTCGGTCGTGCGGGGATCCACTTTATGACCATTATGGTTATAAGTCGAGGACTACCTGTACACAAGGGTCTCCTTCCAAAATTGTTTCAATCAAAAAGAGCTTGTCTTAGCTACCAACCTGTATCTTTGCTACTGAAACCAAGTCATAGACACACACACTCACACACACAAACACACACACACACACACACACACGCACACCGCCCTGGTAGATTTAATCAAGAGCTTTAAATTGCTCACTGCTCTCTGATTACTAACCTACGCCCAGGCTGTTCATCTCGGTACCCCCTTCCTTTCCTTGAACACATGCAGTTCATTCCGGATAATTATATAAACACCCCACTTCTACAATCGTCAGAAATTAAAGACACCGTCCTCCGGGCGGGGAAAGTGCAGGCAGTTTCAACACATGGGAAGAGAAATTCCAAAGTCACCTGCGTTGTGAGCCGTAGGGGGAGAGACATGTTAACAGGAGGAAACTTTCACCCAGGACTTTTTCCTTTGCAGATCTACTGGGGTCTTCTCCAAGGAGGAGGAGGAAGTGGTGGCGGTAACGGAGATGGAGAAAGAAGGATGAAAGAGAAGGAGGAGGAGGAGTTGGAAGAGGAGGAGAAGATGACGGAGATGGATAAAGAGAAGGAGATGGAAGAGGAGGAAGAGGAGGAGTTGGAAGAGGAGGAGAAGATGACGGAGATGGATAAAGAGAAGGAGATGACAGAGGAGGAAGAGGAGGAGTTGGAAGAGGAGGAGGAGATGATGGAGATGGAGAAAGAGAAGGAGATGACAGAGGAGGAAGAGGAGGAGTTGGAAGAGGAGGAGGAGATGACGGAGATGGAGAAAGAGAAGGAGATGAAAGAGGAGGGAGGAGTTGGAAGAGGAGGAGGAAATGACGGAGATGGAGAAAGAGAAGGAGATGAAAGAGGAGGTGGAGGAGTTGGAAGAGGAGGAGAAGATTATGGAGATGGAGAAGAGGAAGAAGGAAATGAAAGAGATGGAGAAGAAAAGGAAGAAGGAGGTGAAAGGGAAGGATGAGAAGAAAGAGAAGGAGTTGGCAGAGAAGGAGGAGAAGAGGAAGGAGATGGATGAAGAGGAAGAAGGTGGGGATGAAAGCGAAAGGAGGAGGAGAAGGAAGAGATGGAAGAGGAGATGGAGAAGGAGTTGAAGGAGAAAGAGAAGGCGAAGGAAGAGAAAGATGCCGGAGAAAGAGAACAAGATGATGATGATGATGATGATGATGATGATGATGATGATGATGATGATGATGATGATGGAGAATAGGCAGGAGTCTGAAGATAAGATGAAGGAGAAGGGGAGGAGCTTCCTTCAGCTTAAGTGGCAATGAATCCATGAGAAAACCAAGGAGCCATGACTTCTAATACCTACAAGGCCCACTTTCTAGCGAATTAAGCCACCTTGGCCCACCTACCACGGACATTCTCCAAGGTTTCAGAAGCTTATTTTCTTTCCAAAGCACCAGACTAGATCTTAGATCTTCTACATTCAATCCACATTCCTTACAACTATGTCACGGATCTTCCAACATGCATAAGAACAGGCTATTAAAAGACCATTAAAATCTCATTCCTACCCGTGTTTCCCTGAAAATAAGACCAGGACTTATATTAATTTTTGCTCCAAAAGATGCATTAGGGCTTATTTTCTGGTTAGGTCTTATTTTTGGAGAAATACAGTACTAAATGCATCCATCTGGCTGACAATCTTAACTGGGGCTTATTTTGAGGGTAGGGCTTGTATTACGAGCATCCTGAAAAATCATGCTAGGGTTTATTTTCCGGTTGGGTCTTATTTTCGGGGAAACAGGGTAGGATGGAAGTCTCTTCCTGCTCTGTCTCCAGCGATCAGTCAACAGGCTGAAATTCTTCCATGATGGCTAAATGTCCGCACGCAAGGAATCGCCTCTTGATCTACTGATGGAGATGAGTCGATGATGCTTGAGGTGAGATGTCCTCCTAAAGAGCTGAAGAAGCTTCTTGGTTGATAAACGAAACATCTTCAAAGGAAAACCAGAAAGTCCAGTGGCCTCTTGAAAAAAAAAATCCACCTTTGGGACAACCATGATCTGGATGACTTGAGTATCTCCATAGACATGTGTCCTCCACAACTTTTGGAGAATACAGTTGGGAGGGGCCTTGCAAAACCTACTTCCTGCAAGTCCCTTCCGAAGCTCGAAACCCACAGCTTGAGACCGCACACACAGCAATCCACAGCATATTGTACAAGAGAACAATTTTCCCCCTGCGGAAAGAATAAAATATCCGTTGCAAAAATGCACGATGGAAGACCTGGCCCATCCTGAATATCCTGCTGGGTTTTAGGAGTTAATGCAACCTCAAGAGACCACTCACAGTTTCCTTAGCTTGCACATTTTGGCACGATGGAGCCAAGTTTGAAAATGACGAGAATATCCAAAACTTTTCAGAGGGAGCAGCCAACGACGGGCTGCCTTCCACGAAAATGCAGCAAAACAGATCCACGAAGAAGAATGAAAAGCTTGGTTCTAGGTTTGAAGGAGGACACATCCTGAAGTCTCTGAGAGCTGGGTTTAGGACCGAGTGTCCTAGAAAGACAACTGGGATTGACGAGTTGAGGGACCTAAAACATCAGGAGGAAGATTCTGGTGTCAACTTGACGGGTAGGGGGGTCGCGTCCCTAAACTCTACATCTGTACTCAAATTGTTTTGCTTTGCGCAGGTCACCCTCGGGAAGTGAGGGGAGCCGAATGTCAACTTGCAAAGCTTTCAAGTTGCCATGAGCAGGAGGGAGGGAGAACTGATGGAGCTGATTGATTTCCCTAACTGACACTACATTCCACAGATGTTTTGGTTACCACAATCAGTAGGAGAGTTTTGGGTTTCACAGCCAGCCAAAGTGGTTAATTGGAGAATGTGATTCATGACACGGCCAGGGAGGAGAGAGACAGGGTCATAGGGGAACGTAAATCTACGTGGGATTAGGTCTAACTGCATCCGAATATTGCCAAAATGGTGCTCCTAATAAATGACTGTATTTCTTTTGAAGTTTGGCTCATAGCTCATGTATTAATTAGGGCATCTTACAGAAACTTCACATCTGGATTAGGAAGAAGGAGGCAATTTAGTCCAACTTTCCATCTTCTTTATGGTCAACTCTCATAGGCAAAATATGGGCACCACCTTGAGTTTCCCAAAGTTTGGAGTTTGTGATACTGGACTGGACTGTTGACACCTCAAAGTTGGAAGATATTCAATTGCTTTCTAAACCGACCACCTTGACATTCATCTTCCCCTTCCCATATCCCTCTTCTGCCTTTGGTGAAGGACGTCCATATGGATCTTCATGGGCTTCCCCAAAGGTCTTCTCTTTCGTTGTGTTTCAGAAACACAAAGGCAAATCTTCTCACCATATCAACCTCTGACTTGTGTCCATCAGCTGGCTGGCTAGACCTTGGACTCACAACATGTTATATCCAACGTTTATGAGGTCTACGCCAACGAGGTTGTGGGTTGTGAACCTCCAGGAAGAACATTCTCCATCCTTACGTTGCAAGATCACACAGCCAGGGAAATGGTGGTGGTGAGAAGATTACTGCAACCCTATTCAACGTCCCCATTCTTAGCTTCTTCATACCCTCCCAGACTATTTTTTCCCCTTTTCTTTCCCAATGAAGCAGCTCCAGACACGTCTTCTTGTGTCTGTCTCCTACTCCAGAACATAAAATCGACCAGGAGTGATAGAAAACCATGTAGGAAACGGACGGGTGGTTCCTCCAGCTGATGCATTTTTTAGGAAATCCAATTATTGCAGTGTTTTGATAGGATCCATCTCATTTGGAACTATCGATCCTTCCTTCCTTCTCTCTCTCTCTCTCTTTCTCTCTTGATCATCTTCTCTTTCATGTCTAGACTTGGCATCAAATTTGGCAAGCGAGATGGTTCACCTTCTTTCTTTAAAAACCAAACCAAATTAGAAGATGATACCGGACAACTTCCCAAAAGAAAATCCACAAAGCAGGGGGTGAAATGCAACCGGTTCAGACCGGTTCAGGAGAACCAGTAGTAATAAAAGCTACCGGTTTAGGCAAACTGGTAGTAACAAAAAAATGCTACCATTTCGCACAAACCGGTATTTCCGGCGAAATCCTGCTTTCTAGCGAATCTAAACCGCGCGGCACCGCTGTTTCCCCCCTCGCTGTTCTACTTACCTTAGAAAAGGCTTCTTAAGCCTCCTTTTTCAGCACTGTGTGGTAATACCCACGGTGCACTTGAGTGCGAATCATGCATTTGGCGTGCACCGCCATACGCAGAGTACCGGTAGCGAAGCGAACCGATAGCAGACTTCAGAGCATTTCACCACTGCCACAAAGGGTGAATTAATTGAGACAAAGGAGGCCAAATAAATAAATAAATAAATCTGAGAAGGGCCTCATTAAAAACCTTCATTTCAACCCTCGCGCCTGTCCGCGCTTCTACTTAATATTTGTCCTTATCTATCAACGTGTTCTCAGATAGGCTTGCTGGCCTAAAATCTCTCTTTGCAAGGATGTCAATCCTCCAAATCAAAACTCGCCCGGTTTATTCTGAGTTTTCATTTAATGTCTTCTGCCCCTCCGTTCAATTTGTTAGGAGTTTCACATCCCTTAAAAAAAAAATCACATTCCTCCTCTTTTACTCAATGCACTGACTTCGCACATAAATGCTCGGCTAGGTTAAAGGGATTTAAAAAAAAACAAAAAACGATAAATCTCCAGCCTGCCCCCTACCCCACTTTGCAGACTGCTAAAAGGTTCACAGGTCTTTTTGAAGTGGGGAGGGGGGTAAGTAAAACACATCTACCTGAGACCCCTGGAGAACCTTTGCCAGCGAAGAGCTTCACCCTGTTTATCCAAATGCATCCATTTGACTTGCAGAAAAGAAAAAAAAAAATGCTGCAGCTCAAGCAAAGAGCATTAATTGTAGATGATTCCGACAGGTTAATTTCTTGGCGCTTTGTAGAACAAAAGAAAGAAAGAAAAAACAGAACTGGACACTCATCATCTTACCCACAAAAAAATATCTGGCATGCATCTGAAATGCTCATCAGCCTGGATTCCTCTATTCCACCCGTTCCCCCATATTTTTGAATCGCTGGTGGATCAGAGGACCCCCCCCGAACAGACCTCATGAGCAGCCCCTTCATTCTGAGCCCTCAAAAATATATTGATTTAAACTCTCCACTTCTCACTTCCCGGGGAACCTTAAAAGAGTAAGCCTCCTAGAATTGCAGCCCTCTTGATGGGATGGATGAGAGATCCTATGCATGGCTCTACCACCGGGAAGGAAGCCCATAGGATCCCGAAGAGAATACGTTGCCCCAACAAGTCCAATGCAAGTCTGCCTCCCTTCTATAAAACCCTGTTCCAAAGTTATCCTTCCTTTCAAACATCACTCTTTAACACAGGGGTCAGCAACCTGCGGCTCTGGAGCTGCATGTGGCTCTTTCACCCTTCTGCTGCGGCTCCGTCACTCAAAATAGGCGTCACAACCGCCAATGTGCGACACCCGCCAGCATGAGGTTTATTGAGCTTTTCAACCCCCAGTAGGACAAACATGGATAAATCCAAGAAAAGAAAAGTTTCAGAACGTTTAATTCAACTACATATGCTTAGTTTTGTGGCCACTCAAGAAACAGTCAGGCAGGGGAAGGGTTTTGTGGCTCCCGGTGTTTTCTTTTCTGTGGGAAACGGGTCCAAATGGCTCTTTGAGTGTTTAAGGTTGCAGACCCCTGCTTTAACAAACTAACAGGGCTGGAAGGGACCTTGGAGGTCTTCTAGTCCAGTCCCCTGCCTAGGCAGGAAACTCTACACCACTTCAGACAAATGGTTATCCAACCTCTTCTTAAAAACTTCCAGTGTTGGAACATTCACAACTTCTGGAGGCAAGATGTTTCACTGATGAATTTTTCTCACTGCCAGGAAATTTCTCCTTAGTTCTAAATTGTTTCTCTCCTTGATGAGTTTCCACCCATTGTTTCTTGTCCTGCCCTCAGGTGTTCTGGAGAATAGTTCGACTCCCTCTTCTTTGGGGCAGCCCCTGAGATATCGGGACACTGCTGTCATGTCTCCCCTCGTTCTTCTTTTCATTAAACTAGACATGCCCAGTTGCTGCAACCGTTCTTCCTTCGTACGTTGTAGCTTCCAGTCCTCTTAAGAATCCTGCAACGTTTGTTGAGTCGGCATCAAGCAACAATTCACTAGTGTGATGCCGAAGCTCTTTCGCACCCACGGAGTCGAACCTTGTAATTAATATTTCTATCGTTCCTTTGTAACGCTGGGCTCAGCTAATAAGATTAAAACCCACTCTCTTACAGCGCCTGGCCAGAGGCCTGGTATACCTTCACTTCCGTGGCTACCTTAATCCTCTCGCAAGCTGGCGAGGAAGAAAAGAAACAATGGCCTGGGGGGGGGTTTTCTCTCCTGTTTTCACACACACACACATGGCTTGCAGGCGGATCAAATATTCATCAGAAACTCTTCTGCTCGTCTTTTGCAATTATATGCAAACTCGACGTCCTCACATGAAGGATACCCTCGTGGCACAACGGAGCAAAATCAGGGCTTTTCAGAGAAGCTGCAGAATTTAATCTAATACAGCATCTTATTATTATTATTTCTTCTCTTGCCGTAATGTGATTTACTCCGCGTTGCATGAATTTCATTGCTGTTATCAGAACAGGGGTTGATCCTTCTAACTAGCATATTTGCACACCGGGTTGCAGAGTCAAAAGAAGGAGAAGAAGGGGGAAAAAAGGGAGAAAAATTGCAACCGCATGCCTGCAAGAGAGACAAACCTTCTTCCCCACCCCAGCTTGCTGTATATTCAAAGGTAGACTTCCTCTGTGCAGGGAGGTTCCACTCCTAACAGCAGGAGTAGGTGGGCTCAGGGACTAAGACGCTGAGCTTGTCGATCTGAAAGGTCGGCAGTTCGGTGGTTCGAATCCCTAGTACAGGTGACTATTTGGCGACTGTTTGAAAGTTACCCCGGTGCTGAAAAAAAGCCCGCTCTTCGCATTTGCAACCCGTCCTCGTGTTTACGACCGTCGCACACCCACCCCCAGGCAGACGAATGGCGACTGACTTGTGGCGGGCTGCGATTTGCGAAGTTTGTTTTTTGCCAATTTTTCTGGCCGCAAAGAAGGATTTCGTGCTTATGACGGCGGTGTTCCCCCCCCCCCCCCGAATTGGTGCGGCTTCGTGTCAAACGACAGCAGTGACCATCATTTTTGCAAAGGGTCGCGAAACTGGATCAGGCTGAACTTATGACAGCAACGCCTGTCCCAATTGTGGTCCTAAAATGAGGAGTACCTCTCAAAGCTATTTCGCTCATCTGGCGGCTCAACCTCGATCCAGTGGTGAAATGTAAAATTTGTTACTACCGGTTCTGTGGACGTGGCTTGGTGGCCGGGGGGGGTGGCAATGTAACTGGGTGGGCGTGGCCAATTTTCTTTTTTTTTCTTTTAAAAGCATTTTTTCTACAACCTCTTCAGCTGAAGAGGTTGTAGAAAAAATGCTTTTAAAAGGCTCTGACGATCAGGCAACTCAGCTGGGATCATCAGAGGCTTTTAAAAGCATTTTTTAAATGCTTTTAAAAGCCTCTGACGATCCCAGCTGAGTGGCGTGATCATCAGAGGTTTTTTGTTTTTTTTTTTACTTTTAAAAGCATTTTTTCGGCCGAAGAGGTTGTAGAAAAACTGCTTTTAAAAGTTAAAAAACAAAAGCCTCTGATGATTGTGCGGCTCAGCTGATCATGGGGGGTGGGGGTCGCAGGGATTTTTGCTACCTGTTCTCCGAACCACCTGCCGCCATTGTTACGGGCGATCCGGTCCGAACCGGGAGCATTTCACCCCTGATTCAATCAAATTGGGGTGGGGAGACCCTAGAGAATCACAGACTGAAATAGAGGATGTGCATCAACCTGAAGCCTACACCCCCACCCCCACCCACCCCCCACCCTTAAACCTAATTATTCATCCACTAAGACAATACACGTTCAGACGCTGCTGTTTTTAATTTCCTGACTAATAAAAGTAGAAAGAACGTGGTTGACACAAATAGCTGAGTCTGGGGTCTCGCTTCCGAGCCAGCCCAGGCAACCTGCCATCCCTTTAAAAACAGGCCCCTCGTGGTGGGCAGGGAGGAGAAGGAGACGGCCTGTATGATGAATGTGGGAAGGAAAGCTGACACACCGCTTTTAATAAAACATAACGAAGCATGGCATCGTAAAATATTTCCTTTAATTCAGTGGTCCCAGGAGGACCCGTAATAGTAGCAGCTCCATAACGCACTTGGCAGTTTGGCTGGGAGAGATGAAAAGGGTTGTTTGTTGTACAAGCATCCTTCAATGCCCCCCACGCATCTCGCCGCCAACCTCGGAGAGAAGGTGCGCCCGTCGGTACTCCGAATGACTCCCCGGCCGGGCATATTACTCACGCAGACACAACTGGGGGGGAAGCAGAGCCTCCCCTGCTTCCTTATTCTGACAGGTCGAAGAAGTTTGCACCGCCTTATTTATTTATTTTTAATAAAAATAAAAATAAATCCACGGTAAAGTGTGTCGGCCTCCCGCCATATATTCTGTCTTGAGGACTAGCAGCTTGCTTTCCCCCCCCCCCGCCTCTCAGTTAGCCAACAAAGGAAGAGGTGCTCGCTCTTCACCTCCACGTCCTGCAATGAAGCTGAGCAACTCGGGGCCCTGATTTGAGGAGACCCCCCTCCCCTCCCCAACTGTGCATTATTTCTTTTGCTAGGACCCTTCCTGGAGTTGAACTGCAAATAAAACTCTCTTCCATCCATCCAGGAGAACAGAGCAAGCCATGAATGCCATCAAGGTCTGAAATGCTTACCTATCTGCTGTGTCCCAACCAACTAGCTACATGGGACGGTTAAATAGGCTTCCCATTCTTATTTATTTCAGAGAGAGGGAGGGAGTGGAGAGAGAGAGAGGGAGAGATGAGAGAGAAGGAGGGAGAGAGAGAGAAGGAGAGGGAGAGATGGGAGAGGGAAGGGGAGAGAGAGGGAGAGATGAGAGGGAGAGAGATAGAAGGGAAGGGAGAGAGAAGGGGAGGGAGAGATGAGAGAGGGAAAGATGGGAGAGGGAAGGAGAGAGGGAAGGAGGAGAGGGAAAGAGACAGAAGGGAAGGGAGAGATGAGAGAGAGGGAGATGAGAGGGAGAGAGAGAGAAGGGGAGGGAGAGAGAAGGGGGAGAGAGATGGGAGAGGGAAGGAGAGAGGGAGGAAGGGAGGGAGAAAGAGAGAGAGAGGGAGTAAGGGAGGGAGAGAGAGGAGAGAGAGAAGGGGAGAGAGAGAAGGGGAGAGGGAGGGAGGGAGGGATGAGAGAGAGGGAGGGAGGGAGAGAGAGATGAGAGAGAGGGAGAGAGAGAGAGAAGGGGAGAGGGAGGGAGGGAGGGATGAGAGAGAGGGAGGGAGGGAGAGAGAGATGAGAGAGAGGGAGAGAGAGAGAGAAGGGGAGAGAGATGGGAGAGGGAAGGAGAGAGGAAGGAAGGGAGGGAGAAAGAGAGAGAGGGAGGGAGTAAGGGAGGGAGAGAGAGATGAGAAAGAGGGAGAGAGAGAAAGGGAGAGAGAAGGGGGAGAGAGAGATGAGAGAGAGGGAGAGAGATGGGAGAGGGAAGGAGAGAGGGAGGAAGGGAGGGAGAAAGAGAGAGAGAGAGGGAGTAAGGGAGGGAGAGAGAGATGAGAGAGGGAGAGAGAGAGAAGGGGAGAGAGAAGGGGGAGAGAGAGGGAGGGAGGAATGAGAGAGAGGGAGTAAGAGAGGGAGAGAGAGATGAGAGAGAGGGAGAGAGAGAAAGGGAGAGAGAGAAGGGGGAGAGAGAGGAGAGAGAGAGAGAGAGAGAGAGGGAGGGATGAGAGAGAGAGATGGAGGGAGGAAGGGAGATGTTTTAAAGAAGCCCTTAAAGAGTTCAGTTATTTTTCCCTGTGATTGGAGGGGGGGGAGGGTTGGGAGGGGCAAAGGAGAGAAAAGACATGGAGTTTTTTCCCTCTGCTATAAATCTGGCGTTTGCATTTCCCAGGGCACCACCCAAGTCTTGTGCTGGGGAACGAAGAGAAAGGGGGGAAAAATCACCCCCTTTTCTCTTTTCTGAAATGCTAAAAAAAACCCCACCCTCTTTTGGCTCCTTGCGAGGAACCCAAATCCCCCATCTGGCTCAACGCATTCGCTTATTTATTGCCTCCTTTCCAGCAGGGATTCCCAGGGCAGCTTCTATCAAATACACAGGCACACACAAAGTAAAAAATGCAAGATGTAGAACCAGCGTATCTTATTAGAGTCACCCCCTCACCAAACCCCCCTCCCCCCAAAAAGCCCTCCATGCCCAAATTTACCTGCCCGGAGTTGAGGCCAACTTTTAAGCCACCCTCCGTTGAGATGGGATTTAAAAGCTGGGTAAAAATAACCAGCATAAATAAATATTCATGCTCAAATTAAATATATATTAACATATTTTTTATATATATATACATATATACATATGTATATATATTTAATATATTAATTAATTAATAGATTTAATTCTTCCTCTGCCTTCCAAAACTAACCTTTTGCCAAACAAATGCCTTTTCAAATACAGGGCATCCTCGCTTAGCGACTGACTTGTTTAGCAACTGTTTATGAAATTTAAATGCCGCCTGTCTCATTATCCAAAGAGATTCTCTGGCACTTTACAATGGCAAGGATACCATGAATATAAAAGCCATAAAGTTACGATGGCGATAAAAACATTTATGACCTCCGCAATTCTTCTGTGGAGCAAAGGAAAGCCGATAAGCGCGGTCACAGTTTCACTTAGGGACTGATTCGCTGACCAGCCAATTGGCTAGTCCCAACTATGGTCGTTAAGCGAGGACTATCTACATACCAGCTGTGACCCCTGACCCGTTTTCAAAAGGGATGGTGACTAGAGGACAATGGGATATGTAGTCCACCCTTTTCAATATATATATATATATATATATATATATATATATATATATATATATATATATATATACATACCAAATTTATATTTCACTGATAAAGAAATAAAGGGAGACTAGTATAGATCTATTTCAAGCTATTTAGCTCTCATCAGCTAACCATACCCTTACCTGGATTCGAACTTGGGCTTCCTGCATGTTAGGCAGTTATATTAACCTCTGAGCCACAAGTTTCTTTATTTCTTTATCAGCGAAATATAAATTTGATATATAATGGTTTGTCGTGAATGCGACTGCCAGAGGGCTCCTGGATTGGAGCTGAAAGGCGAAAGGGATGCAGTTTGCTCCTTCCCACATGCTCGGGTAGACCTGGTGCCTCAATAGAAACTGTTGAAGCATCTGGTCTTCCTCCAATATGGGACAGAGCATACTGCTTCCCTTTCGCATTTCAGCTCCAATCCAGGAGCCCTCAGGCAGTCGCTTTCATGACAAACTATATATATATATATATATATATCTTCCCATCTCAAACCAGTTCATTTTCAAACCTATTAATTACCTGACTGGTTGATAGATTAATCAATTAAATCTTCATTAATTTGCAGCCTAAAACAATAAGCTGGAAGGAAAAAAAATGCACCAGAGGACAGAAAAGCAGTTATGAAGGGCTATCCAAAGACCCCGAAGTGTCCATCAACTTTTGCCTGAGCCTTTTTGGCCAAGGAGAAGACCTCCCGTCATCCAGGAAACAGGCGACCTGACAAAGAAACCACCCACATCTCACTGCTGTGTTTCCCTGTGTGTGTGTGTGTGTGTGTGTGTGTGTGTGTGTGTGTGTGTGTGTGTGCGTGCACGCAGCTCAGTTAATGCCAACTTCACAACTTCAGCAAAGCATACCTTTTGACCTGCAAACACATCTCCATGTTTACCAGAGGTGGTATTCAGCCGGTTCGGGCAAATTGGTAGCACAAACCCTAACTGCTTTGGCTCTATGCCGTCCTATTTAGGCATGTTTTTGAGGTCAGGAGCATGCACGGAAGGCGCACGGGCAAAGCGAGCGTGCCCATGGCGAACCAGTGGTAACAAAATGTGAAACCCGCTGCTGATGTTCACCTTCATGTTCATCCATGAGCAGAACTTCCTGGTCTCTTCCCAGGCAGAGCTGTGAGACCAGAGCTCTTGGTCCAGGTGGTGCCACCTGTTGTGACCCAGGCCCAAGTAAGTAGTAGGAAAATCAGTCAGTGAAAAAACAAACAAACTTTATGCAAACAGCTGAGAATTACTTCATTCCCAGCGTCGTTCAACTAAATTAAAGCAAATTCCGCCCAACACAAATTCCTCAGTCCTATCACAAACCTTGGTCCAGTTAGGCAAACTGCCAAAGGCCTTTCTTGGCAAGCATTCAGAAGTCACAGATGCAAAAATAAATACAAGATGTAGACGAAGAAGACGACGAAGCTACCAACGTTGTTTTCAGGCAAAGCCCAAACGCCGTTGCTGGTCTGTTTTAAGCCTTATGGGAGGAGCCAATCATCTCTTGGCCCTACTCCCGAGTTGTCCTCTTTGCTTGAGCTGCTCCTGCCTTCTGGCAGCTGTTCTCATGCGTGCACTAGGAACAGGCTCCTCCTGTTCCTCTGCCTCTCTACTGTCAGCCTCTGGAGGCTACAGACTCCACACATCACTCCCCGATGGCCCTGGCCTCATCTCTGCCTCCGACGCAGAGCCCTCATCCGGGCCTTCCCCAGCCTCCAGGACTGGCCCATGTTCTTCCTCAGCCTCATCGCTGTCCGACTCCACTGCCAGCTCCACAGGCTGCTGGCGGACCACAACACGTTCGTTCGATTTGGTACCCTTCTCCCCTTCTGCTGCTGGGATCCAGGGGCAGCTCCCCCCCCAAAAAACCAGCTGGCTAGGGAATTCTGGAAGTCGAAGCCCACCCAACTTCAAGAGGCCAAGGTTGGCCAATGCTGCTCAAGAGGGCAAGATCCTGCGTTGCGAATCTTCTTTCGGAGATGCTTCCCATCCTTAAGAATCACACCTGTCGTTTTCTGCCTTCCAGGATTCAGCAGTTCTTAGCAAAGGAAGCAAGTTTCTAGTCCTCTGGGGATTCCGAGGCATCGCAGCACGCGTTAAAGGTCAGTGTCTTCAGTGCTGTCCAAAGAATAAAAAAAAACTTTTTGGTTTTCGACTTCTCAATTGCACCGATGGGATGTAGGGAAAGAAACAGCAGCTCTTTTAAGACCGAATGGAGAAATCAAACCTCCTTATTTAGGAGCATCTTACCCCCGATCCTCTAGAACTGGAGGCACCTTTCGTTTTCTCTCCTGTCCAACCCAACAGGCAGGTGTGTTTCGCAGCCAGCAGCTGTCAAAACCCATTCAGAAAAATCCTTTTTTAAAAATCTATCCTCTCCTTGCAGATCCCTTCAAGCCACAAGTTCTTTCTTTCTTTTCTTTTATTAGATTTATATACCACCCTACTCCCGAAGGACTCAAGGCGGTGAACAGGCACAAAAATAAAATACATAAATACCAAAATTTAAAAGCAAAAATAAAACCAGATTAAACAATTTAGCCCGAGACAAATTTAAAACATCCCAATAATTTAAAAACAGATTTAAAATTTTCAATTTAAAAGAAAAGGGGGGAAAAGGTTAGGCCAGGCCATCTTGCTGGAATAGGAAGGTCTTAAGAGCGTGGCGGAAAGTGCCCAGATCCGGGATCCTCCGTATCTCCGGGGGGAGCTCGTTCCAGATAGTGGGTGCCCCCACAGAGAAGGCCCTCTTTGCAAAATCTTGCAAGAAGATTTTGTGTAGTGTCAACGATTTTGCTCCTAAAAGAAATCCTGCTTAGGGATCCACTTCCCCGGGATGAAGGAGATCAAGGGGGAAGATTCCCTTGGATTCCAGCCTTTTGAAGAGCCCCTGCCTTCCATTAGAATTATTCTGTTTTCCGTTTCTTCTTTTGGCCTCCCTTTCCTTAACGTGCAGGCAGAATTACAATCTCCTGCCTTCATTTATGTTCCAATTCCCCCTCAAAAATTGATGCTCTTTTCTCAATTAGGACTGTTGAGTCCTGCAAAGGACAGCTCAGTGGAAGGGTGGGGATTATGGAAGCCGGAGTCCAACCCACAAGGGACGTTGCCGCCAGCCGTTGCAAAGAAGAGGACTCGGAAATGACAAAAGTGGTCCATTCCTTTTGATGCCACCGTAAGGTGAAACTTCCATTTAATCAATTACAAAGTTTGCTGGGTGATATTTAGAATAGAATAACAGACTTGGAAGGGACCTTGGAGGTCTTCTAGTCCACCCTCTGCTCAGGCAGGAAACCCTCCACCACTTCAGACAAATGGTTATCCAACCTCTTCTTAAAAGCTTCCAGTGTTGGAGCATTCACAACTTCTGGTGGCAAGTTGTTCCACTGATTAATGGTTCTCACTGTCAGGAAGTTTCTCCTTAGTTCTAAGTTGCTTCTCTCCTTGATTAATTTCCACCCATTGCTTCTTATCCTGCCCTCAGGTGCTTTGGAGAATAGCTTGACTCCCTCTTCTTTGTGGCAACCCCTGAGAGATTGGAAGACTGCTCTCATATCTCCCCTAGTCCTTCTTTTCATTAAACTAGACATACCCAGTTCCTGCAACCGTTCTTCGTATGTTTTAGCCTTCAGTCCTCTAATCATCCTTATTGCTCTTCTCTGCACTCTTTCTAGAATCTCCACATCTTTTTTACATCGTGGTGACCAAAACTGGATGCAGTACTGTAGGTGTGGTCTTACTAAGGCATTATAAAGTGGAATTAACACTTCAGGTGATCTTGATTCTATCCCTCTGTTGATGCAGCCTAGAACTGTGTTGGTATTTTTGGCAGCTGCTGCACACGGTTGGCTCATATCTAAATGGTTGTCCACTAGGACTCCAAGATCCCTCTCACAGTTACTGCTACTGAGCAAGGTACCACATATTCCAGTCTTTTAAAAAGCCCCCCCCCCAAAAAAATTGACCAGATGTTGATCCTAGTTGGCAGAGAAGGAAGCCAATAGGGTCAAACCAGTTTCCTTTCTTTCTTTCTTTCTTTCTTTCTTTCTTTCTTTCTTTCTTTCTTTCTTTCTTTCTTTCTTTCTTTCTTTCTTTCTGTTTTTCCCACTCCTTTGGGGTCTCATCAGTCATTTCGTGTGGCAAGATTGCATCTAAGCTGCTTCTCAATCCTTTTTTTTTTCTTTCAGGTGGCCAAAGCTAAGCTTTCTCTTTCTTCA